>NC_136511.1:21816678-21829178 GCF_053919585.1 Euprymna scolopes | reverse complement strand
GTGTTATTTAACTAGTTTCCCAAGGGGCTTGGGGACTAGTACTAGTAGAATCGAATGATTGATAACATTGCAGTGTTATCTGAGAAAGGAGTTGTTTTGTTTATTTGGTCAGTTCAAAATGAGACTCTGAAATGTAGAGTCTCCTTGCTATGTTATTTTTATCATAATCATAGCACACAGTGGAAATCTCCTTCTCCTTGGGTCCATTCATATTTTTATTTGGGTCCATTTTGAATATCCTGACACCGTTATATTTCTCTTTCAGGATTGTATTGAAGAGTCAGCCGGTAGAATGAGTAGTGTTGCAGAGCAGTCCACAACTTTCTCTTTTGGTGATGTTCTTCCTTCAGAATATGAAGGCATTGCTAAAATTCTTGAAGTCGCACCATCTGGACAACCAACTGAAGAGAAAGAGACTAGACTCAGAAAACAAGCTGTGTCAGATTGCGCCAAGGGATTAATGATAACCTGGTCGAAGGCGTTCTCCGCATCTAATGTTCTGTCTGCGAAATCGGTGAAGAAGAAGATTCGCAAATCTTTGCAGTCATACTACAATGCTGTTACAACCAGCAAGAAGAAGAAAAGACGTGCAGAGATGGAGTTTAAGAAGGAACATTCCGAACTCTTCAACATCAAAGGCATGGCGGTAGATCCTGAGAAGTTTGCTCCAGCGGAAAAGACATTCTACTATGATCAGTTGAAAATGAATCGAAATTGGGGAATCGACTTGACACAAGTAGACGAGGAGTTTGAAAAAGAGATGGAGGACATGCGACAAAAAGAAGCAACTGAGGTAGAAATGATGGAGGATGAACTTTCATACATCATGGATGAGGTGGTTGAGACACTCAACAGTACTACAGTAGGTAGTGAAAAGAACAGTCAAGAAGGAGTTAACATGACTCGTTCAGGTCTGGTTCGAGTTCTTGTAGATTGCGCTGACGCTGCGTCACAAACAGACCAGGCTTTCATACCCCAGCCAGAGATTCTTAAGATTCGAAACTGCACTGAAGCCATCAAAAAAGTTTGTGTGGAAGTCAGTGTGAAGTGTGGAATCTCAGTGAAAAAAGCTATTCTAGCTGTTCAAATAGTTTGCGAAATTCTGTATGGACATGATTTTTATTTGAACAAGGAAGAGGCAGACAAAGCTAATCCTTCTCCTTGCACGTCTTCAACTCCCCCAGAAGTGAGTGATGAAATAATTGAAGATGATGAAGCACCATGTAAAAAGAAGGCCAAGTTAAATCGAAAACCCATGCCCCATTCCAAATCAGATTGGGAAGGTTATAAGAATGTTTTGCCAGCACCAAGAACAATAACTGATTACAAACAAATAATGGCAATTCAAGCCGAATCTGCTGCTGCCAACTTTCTTTATAACAACTCCGACAATTTGAAGTGACACTTACATTATGACACAACATCACGATGTAAAATTGATGGTGAATGGCCAGCCATTATATTCAATTTCTCTGGAAAAAAGAGGTTCTCGCTCCGTCCCCTGTTCTTTGCCTACGAGGATAGAAAGCAAATAGTGAAGCTGCTTGTCGAGACATTCCGTCGTCTAGCAGTTTTGGTGATACCAGAAGATCCTAACATCTCAGTTACGGCTAAAGACTTGTGGGAAAAAGTGAAAATCATCATGACTGATTCAGTTGAAAAAAACTTGAAAATAGAATTTGAAATTGCTCGTGAGTTGAATTCGGAGCACGTTCCCCTTCACACTCTTTGTAAAGCGCATACTGTTGAAGCTTTAGATAGATCAAACCCAGATGATAAGCAAACTATCGATGCAGATCAAATTGTTGAATGCGAAATCAACGGAGACTGGGATGTTCTTTCGGACCGAACCATGCAATTCACACTGCACAACCACAAAGAGATTGCAGCCAAGTTTGATGGATTATTGTAGTGCTTGTAGTGTATATCTGAGTCACTTTTGTTAAGTCTGTTAAGCACTTGGAAATCATAAAAGGATGGGATTATGTCGATTTCGGCCTATTTTCAGCAATTTTAGGTCCAATTTGCCCAAATTCACCCCTAAAATTGCCCTTAAAGACCCCAAGACCTGTCAATAATCATGGTTCTCTGCCTTATATGTGTGTCTGAAGTCATTCATATCCATTGGGAATGAACAAGGATCGATTAAGTGACCGAGAACAGGATTTTGGAAATTTCGTCCTATTTTTGGCAATTTTGGGTCAAAATTTGGTCTATTTCTCTTCAAAAAAGGCCCAAAAAGATCTGAGACCTGTATATAATCATACTCCAATGTCTATTTTAGGTATCTACAGCAATATATACCTTTATAAAGGTGGACGAGGATAATTTATGTGACCCAAGATGTTTTTTGTGATTTTTGCCTGTTTTTCGGCCACTTTATGGCCAATTTTGGCAATTTTTTGACCGAAATCGACCAAGAATACCACAAAACCTGTTTAAATACATGACCCTGTGTCATTTGAAACTATTTATATCCATTAATGGGCATTGGAGATACACAAGAAGCAAAATTATGCCTTGAAATCACTCATATTGACATTTCGGACACATATTTCTTGAAAAACCAGCCCCAGATCTAAAAAATGCCGCCAACAGATGAAAAAAAATTTTTTTTCAAATTTTTTTTCGATTTTGACCTAGATACACCTTATATTTTGATTTGAGAGGGTCCTCACCAGATTTTGAAGATGTGACCTTTTTTCGACCCAGTACTCCCTACCTCTAGTATTTACGTTTTATTTTCATGCAATAAAAAGCACATATGTGTTTCTAATGTGAAAGAATTACTTGATCAATTTATACACTACAAAAAAATATTTCATCAATTTATATATTTAAAAAATACTTGATCAATTTATCTTTAAAAAAAAAACATATTTGAGATAGTTTTTTTAGAACTAACCCAGCGTAGTTTACCTATAAAAGGATTTGTTTAAATAAAGTAATAAAACTTAAGATTTTCTCTCAGCTTTCCAGACTCAGGAGTTTGGCGACGATGTGTCTAGCTCGGGTCGCCAGGAGACCGCTCGAGTGGTTAGCTTTGACGGTCGGGTTACAGAGTGTGATGTAGATGCTGCACAAAAACAGCTAGCTTAACTCATCTCTTGGCTCGATGGTTTGCTTTATTTACTGTACTTGAGGTTGTCCCACATATTCTTTCCGATTCTGATAAATGTGTCGTACAACTTGTTTTATACGGGATCAATGCCGGGTCAGGTTAACTGAAGAAGAAGGAGACATATGGGTTAGGGGAGGCTTGATGATTTAGCCGCATAACTTTTCATACACTTAGTTAATTACAAACCGGTCGCAGCTCGTTCTAATGATTAGTCGAATCTTATCAGAATTACGCTGTGAAAGGGGAGATCAATAAAAATACATTTTTCATCTGGTCCACACGATCATAGATGGTTTATAAGACGACATCAAAGCTGCGCTGATCAATGTAGATCAGTCTAATAGAGTCAAATATGGGTTCAAAAGATGCGTTCGAGCTTTCACAGATGGGTCTACATATTGAATACTCAGCCGACGGCAGTGATTTAGGGGAATAGGATGCTTCCTTATCTCTCGTGGTGTACGTCAAGGTTAACTGGTATCTCCCCTGCTGTACGTCCTCACGCTTGAACCATTCCTGCGCAAATTGAGGCGATACTCGACTGATCCTGCGCGACATTGCTCTTCCTGGCCTTGCGTGCGCAAAGGTCTATGACACGGACGTCAGCTCCTTTTCTAAGTCCAGGAATCATGGATGTAGCATCCGTAGACTACAATGCAGATCTTTTTATGATCTAGAGAGGAAGGAATGGTGTTCCTAGCGTTCTTAGCCGTAGCTAGATTAGTCGTGGGGACTTCGTTTTTTGAAATGTGGCGTGTTTGGCGCTGGTGGTGTGGAGCCGCCCTTTTATCGAAATCTAATTTTGCATTTTAAACACAAACATACAATCAAAATCAAATGCGATAGAAGAGGTTATCTCGTTCCCCGTGTAGAAGGAGGTTGATATCCACTGCTAGTTAAGGTGGGTCCTCACTAACACAATCATCACTCAACATCTTATTTTTTTCATTATTGTTATTTTGCTTATTTTAAGGTGTTTTAAGGCTCTCATTATCCCCGCCGATCATCCTTCATATATCACGTAAATCTTGCAAATAATGTTCCCCTCATCTGGGAATTTTAAGTAGATCAATTCATAGAGTGAATGCGGTATTGCAGTAACTGCAACTAGTTATAGGGAATGGACCAAGTTGACGCACCACAACCCCATCCACCCCATATCCATGCCACATGAGTTGCCTTTTTTCCTTCTTGGTGTCTGGCCAAAGATCAAAGTGCAGTATCTGTTCTTATGCTATACTTAAGTTTATAGGTCTTTGGTCAATAAAGAGGAAATCCTGTATACTGAGACAATTATAATAATATTATATAATAGCCCCTTTTGCGTGTGTTTGCTTTTTGGGGAAGGAAATAAATACCGATGGATAAAAATTGCATTTTGCTCTCTCAGCCTTTTGGTTAAGATCTGTTCTTGGATCTGCTGTTAGCATTGTACTCCCAGAATTGTATCGATCTCCCTTTATATTTTTGATTAAGTTCAAGGGGTTTGTGCTCCATGCACCGACCCTATTTTTTGTGATTCTAGAGAACTTGTTTTTGTTATTTGTATATGACGTTTTGTCGATTAGGTCACTATTAACTGTTTGTTCAGTCCATTCTTTTGCATATAGTCGAGTACTCAGCAGGACTGAAGTAGCCGGAAAGTACGGTGAGACTCATGCCCCCTCTTAAGCAAAGGTCTCCGTGTCTCCGAATCGCAGGATAAATTGGATGCTACAGGCTTCTCTTTATTCCACCTTGGTGAACTCCTCAGATGTAGAGTGTGTTGGCGGGGGAGCGACAGCGGTGGCACCCCATTACCGAGAGCCGTCGACGCGCCCTTACCATTCAATGTGTCAATTCTGTCTGTTGCGTCGATTCTGTCCGTTTTGTCCGTTGTAGGGTTTGCAAACCTCTGGGGCACTATATACCGAGGGTCATTGTCTTGTCCTTACAGTTCGTTTCGTCAGTCTCGTCCTTGTCCGTTTTGGGGGTTTCCAGACGGGGTGGTGCCCCACGGTTGGCCAGAGTTCCCAGAAAAAAGATTCCGGGTACTCCGTATGTCACTATAAATTGCTTACATGTTCTGGGAGCACCTGTTGCCATTTAAGCTTCAGGAGGAGAAAACGTCCAACTTTAAAGAACAGGGACAAGCTGGGTTGTAGAGGTCGCACTGGAGGAGTTCCCGTTGTGAAGGATGAGAGAGAAGTACTTAGCCAGAAAGAGCAGCGTCTAGTCTAGTAGAAATAAGTAGAGAAAAATGGTTTCTAAATAGCTAAGAGAAATGAGACAGTGGCAAGAATTCGCTAAGCAACTAATAACCCTCAACAATAGCAGTAAAATAGGTCCAGGAAGAGTAGATCTCTACAATAATTGGTATTGAGCAACTGTCGAAAAATTGCCCAGCACTCGTAGGCACGGATACCCTGATACCTGAAAACGGAGACGTGTCAAAGAGCGGATAGCTCGTTCCCAAAACAGAAGATAGGCAAACAGAGGATGAAGAAGCGGTTAACCGCGGTCATCAAATGAAGAAGTCCCCAAAATTTTACAAGAGACCAAATACCAGCAGTATGTAAAATTGAAAACCATTAAACTACTTCAGGGAACGATGGAGGGGATACAGGAGAAATTGGTCTGGCTGGTGACCTCGCAAATAAAGAGCAGGGGGCTAACAGATGTTCCGGAAGAAAGAATGTTGGAAATGCTGGGGGAAATAAAAATACCAGCACAATACATAGTAATGCATAGCATGGCCATGTGGGATATCCTCATGCCGACGGAGGAAGAGGAAGCAAACATGGCGATAGGAGATATGTCGAAAAAAAAGAAAACAAAAAACAAAAAAGGACAACGATTACGATACTGACAGTTTCACGAATTTAAGCGAGGAACAAGTTGAAGTCATCGGAGCCCAATATGAGGAAGCGAAGAGCGTAACTCCAGTAAGGGCGCAAGGAACATCATAGCGGCAAAGTACAAGATTTGCTCTGAGTGGATCGACAATTCTTCAATGAGTTCTCAGCCAAACTCAATTACTAAGGCTGGACACTGTCCTTATCTGTGGACGGTAAGAAACCACACTGCTGGCATTGGCAGAAACCCTGTCACATGTCGAAAGCGTGCTCTCAGAAGAATGCCGCGGGGAAGACAACAGAAGTGCCGCTTCCCAAGAAGACGGAGGAGGCAAAAACAGAGGAGAAGAGAGACTATATCTGGAGAAAGGTCGCCGCTAAGAATGGGAAAGGCCAGTTACGGCCCTTAAAACCACAACCAGGGTGAAAAAAGTGGCAACAAAAAGAAAGCTGGGAACAAGCTCTTTAGAATCGGAATGGAAGAGCGAAACAGCAACGACGAAGCCAACGGATAAAAGAGATAAAAAAGAAGAAAAGGGCAGAAGACTGCAACGCAGAACTTAGATAATGGGGAGCACCCAACTTAGACAATGGGGAGCACCCAACTTTAAGTAAGCTAGCCTCTAATTGTAAAGTGCCTCCCTTCGTGGCTTAGTAGGGGATGCCCTTTTCTCTACCCTGCAATCTCTCTCCCACAGAAGAGACGTTGCGAGCCTATCCTTGTTTTATCATTATTTCCATGGCAGGTGCTCGTCTGAACTCCAATCTTTGGTCCCCCTTTACCAATCTTTCACCGAAAAACACCCGTCTAGCTGAATCCACTGTGAAAAATTTCCCTCACTCTTTATGAGTGCCTGAATCAAAACGCGGATTCACATGAACAAAGCTTCTTTCTTAGAACTGCACGCCTGTGGAACTCTGTTCCGTATGCCTGCTTCTCACCTGACTACAACTTGGATGTCTTCAAGTCAAACGTTAACAAATTCCTAATAAAACGCCCCCTTAAGTAAACACTTCATCAAATCTCCACACTAACGTACTGTACTTGCAATAACCCTTATCCCTGAGTGGCTTCCGGGCCTTGATAAGTGGTGACCTCCGTGTAAAAAAAAGGGGGGGGGGAGAATCATACTTCATGTACATTCCTTTTTCTTTAGAGCAATAAAACTCACTATTACTTTGGATGCGATAGGCCTTTCACGAGATGGACGGGATACCTCAGAACTCCTTTATTAGTATTTTGTTTTCAACTTTTCAGAGTAAATAAAAAATATGAATTTAGGAAAACTCGTCCCGGGAAAACTCGTCTCGGGAAAACTCGTCCCCTTTCGCTAGGTAGGAAAACTGGTCCCTTATTGAATAAATATCGATTGAAAACACATTTTATGATCGTTCTTGAAGGAGATATTGCTTTTTAAAATAGACTATAGCCCCCCCAATAATATTTTAAAAAAAATATTTTTATTTGTTTAATGTTTTTTTTGTTTTTTTTTAAATAAAATCGATTGCCCGTTTTCTACCTAACTGGCTAAGTTCTTAGTAGTTTCACTTATATTAAAGCGTTTAATATGTTCATACAAAGTTAATTACAATTTTTTTGTTTCTTATTTTAACGATGTTTTTTGGAGTCATAAAAACAATAATAAAAAACAAAACCAAAAAATTAAAAACTGGGAGCGTTACTTTTTTGTTTTGGTTTTTTAATTATGATAGTTTTTGTTGTTATGTTTTTGTTTTCTCTCATACCAAATGCACTCATGCGTTATTTAAAATTATAATTTTATCAATTATCAACATTTATTGTCGTCCTGTCAAATTTTGCAAAAATTAACTAATAAATTAAAAGCGAAATATTTTTTGGCGCGATAGATGCCATGTGCTTACAATCTCTCGTTAACTAATTTTTAATTTTTAAAATTTTTACTTCAAAAATCTAAAATCAATCATTCAGAGAAAAAGTAATCACTAGATAAATTTATTAATCAATTTTATTGAAAACTCCGCTATCGTTTATCAAGAATCTTTTTAATTTCATTTTTGTTGGTTGTTTTTCGGAGGAAGATATAGTTTTAACCCCCCCTCTCTAAATTATATTTTAAAAAATATTAAAATTTGGGTTTGTATTACTGTACACATAGATTCGAAAAAGTAGTTAAAAAAACAAATATATAACAAATAAATGTTATCAAAGGCAAGATAAGTTGGGTTACCCGATAAGTTACTTTTCTACCAAACTGGATATAATTCTCGTGTTTTTATTCAATTTAACATGTTTATTCAGCTCGAAAAACATGCAGTGTTTACCGATGTATTGGAAAATTCAAAATGGCGGCCGACTCTCTCTTAAACACGGTAAGTTCGGGGAAAGGTGTTATAAATAATAAACTAGACAAAATACTGTTAGAAATTTGCTCAATATATGTTACCGTGACATAACTTGACATATATTCGGTGGTTTTTTAATAGTATTTTGTCTGGTTTATTATTTATAACACCTTTTCCCGAACTTACCGTGTTAAATAGAGAGAGTCGGCTGCTATTTTGAATTTTCCAATACATCGGTAAACACTGTATGCTTTTTGAGCTGAATAAACATGTTAAATTAAATAAAAAACACGAAAATTATATCCAGTTTGGTAGAAAAGTAATTTATCTTGCCTTTGATAACATTTATTTGTTATATATTTGTTTTTTTGACAACTTTTTCGAATCTATGTGTACAGTAATACAAACCCGAACGAGAAATATTGTCCGGTAAATCACATCTTAGGGGTCTTGATAATCGCTAAAAAATAGAAAATGAAAGAAATTACTGAGGGAGATTTAGTTTTAAATAGAAAATAATAAATTTTAATATTTTTTAAAATATAATTTAGAGAGAGGGAGAGCGAGTGGGGGGGGGGGTAAAACTATATCTCCCTCCGAAAAACAACCAACAAAAATGAAATTAAAAAGATCCTTGATAAACGATAGCGGAGTTTTCAATAAAATTGATTAATAAATTTATCTGGTGATTACTTTTTCTCTGAATGATTGATTTTAGATTTTTGAAGTAAAAATTTTAAAAATTAAAAATTAGTTAACGAGAGATTGTAAGCACATGGTATCTATCGCGCCAAAAAATATATTGCTTTTAATTTATTAGTTAATTTTTGCAAAATTTGACAGGACGACAATAAATGTTGATAATTGATAAAATTATAATTTTAAATAACACATGAGTGCATTTGGTATGACAGAAAACAAAAACATAACAACAAACTATCATAATTAAAAACCAAAACAAAAAAGTAACGAAAAATCGAATCGCTCTCTGTTTTTTAATTTTTTGGTTTTGTTTTTAATTATTGTTTTTATGACTCGAAAAAAACATCGTTAAAATAAGAACAAAAAAAATTTGTAATCAACTTTGTATGAACATAATAAACGCTTTAATATAAGTGAAACCACTAAGAACTTAGCCAGTTAGGTAGAAAACGGACACTTAGAAAATCGATTTTATTTAAAAAAAAAAAAAAGAAAAAAGAAAACATTAAACAAGTAAAAATATTTTTAAAAAATATTAGGGGGGGGCTATAGTTTATTTTAAAAAGCAATATCTCCTTCAAGAACAATCATAAAATGTGTTTTCAATCGGTATTTATTCAATAAGGGACCAGTTTTCCTACCTAGCGAAAGGGGACCAGTTTTCCGGAGACGAGTTTTCCCGAGACGAGTTTTCCCGAGACGAGTTTTCCCGGGACGAGTTTTCCGGGCACCAAAAAATATATAACTCAAAGTGTAGTACCTGTTCAGATGCTACAATTATTATTTTTGGTCCCTACATCTTTTTTTTATTTTCGGTAGATGCCCCCCTCCCGCTACATTAAAACCGAACAAATAAACACCAATTAAAAAGGGTTTGTAATATAAATGTCAATAAACGCAAAAAAGAATACAAGTTGATGGGAGCAAGGGAACATATTTTTTTTTAATTAATACATTCTAGTTATTCCTTTCTTTCCGGCTGATATAGTCATTTTCACGCTGACCTCATTGCTAAGGGTCAATGTGAACTTTGATTTTACTACGCAGTTTTTTTTTTTAAATGGTGTCAACTGAACACAAGGACAGCATTTTAATGATGGATGGGTTTTTGCCAAGCCTCTTTTGTGTATATATATATATATATATATATATATATATATATATATATATATATATATATATATATATATATATATATATATATATATGCGTGTGTAGAGACTGCTTATTAACGGATCGGACAGCCTGATTTCCAAATATAATTTTGCCGGTGCTCGGTAAAAATGGCACCGGTAGAAATGGGACCGGTAAAAATGGCACCGGTAAAAATGGCACCGGTAAAAATGGCACCGGTAAAATTGGCACCGGTAAAAATGGCACAAGTTAATAACTAGGTAAAAATGGCACCAAAAGGTGCTACTGAAGCTATGGGGTCCCAAATTCTAACCTCATTTTGGGTTTGGTAAAAGTTCCTATTTTCTTGCCGTCAACGAGGGCAGAGTTAGACACAAGGTCGATTTTTAATATCCAGTCCCCCCCCCCAAAAGGGGCAGTTTTCATCGGAACAAAAGATTACAATTACCTCAGTTTATCTAAAGGTTCTTATTTAATTGCACCTCGCTAGGGCAAAGTTAGTCACAAGGTTGGTTTTAAATCTGGGGAATATCCAGCTCCCCAAAAAGGGGCATTTTCGATCGGAACAAAAAATTACAATTACCTTAGTTTAGAAGCATTTTTTATCTAAAGGTTCTTATATAATTGCACCCCGCGAGGGCAAAGTTAGACACAATGTCGGTTTTTAATCTGGTGACTATCTAGCTCCCCAAAATGGAGTACTTAGGACTAATGAATCCCAACTTATCAAGGATAAAACACACTCGAGGATAAGGGTTAATGTTGAAGTTTTCAATTACACTAAACAAAATGCATCTTTTCTGGACAAGTTGTAGTTGTATTTTTGGGTTCTTTTTTCATAATGAATCGCTAGTTATCAAGGATAAAACACACACGGGGATAAGTTTTTTTCCCTAAAACAAAACAAAATAAAAATGATCCAGAAAAGATGCACTTTGTTTAGTGTAATTAAAAGCTCCCTGGTTGACACTTATCCTCGACTGGCTTTTATCTTTGATAAAAGAAAAAAAACAATTTTGGTGCACTCTAAATTTATTTTATCATTGAATGTATTTTATCGTTGATAAGTTGGGCTTTGCCATTTTTTCTTATTTATCCAAAACTGCTATCATTGAATAAATATTGAACTCTGGAATGTTTCTGTTGAACTCGAGAATCTGCACAGAATTTCTGTCGGAGGTTGCATCGACTGATACGTTAACAAAGTGTAGTATCACTTCTGATGCTACACTCCACCTATTATCTCCCCGTTCAATGAAGAATTAATAAATCCTTTCAGACTGAGACAATTTTAATTTTTGTTCTGATCCAGAGTTCCTATTGTAGGAGAGCTGGATATTGCCCACATAAAAAAACGACCTTGTGTCTAACTTTGCCCTCTTGAGGAAGCAAGTAAATAAGAATACTCAAGATGAGAATAGTAGTCCAAAGCTGGAATGGGAACAGTAACACAAAATTCTCAAAGCTAAACTGTATCAATGTTGTAAATTACCAAAAATAGTTTTATTGCCTTATTAACAAATTCAACAGACACATAAACTAAAGTGAAAGATAACACGTGTTGTCGCGTATACGTGCGAAAAGGTTTTATGACCAATTCATCTCACAGTTTCATGCTCACAGTTGCGTCTGAAACCGTTCTGGGGACATTTCTGGGGTCAATCGGTCATTGAGTATATTTCTGACATAAGATTATAAACTGATTCCAATATAAATAACAGCTTACTGACCAAATATGACAGAGTTCAGTTTTTACTCACTAAAATAGGTACTTATACATGTTTGACACCCCGAGAGTACAAACAACGTTGAAATAATAACTATTTAGAAAGCCATTCTTAACATGGAGGTGGGGTGAACTATTTTGCACTTTCGCCTAACAATTTAATGAAATAAAAGTAACATTATTTTTTTAAAGTTCATATATCTTTCGGTATCAAACATCCATAAGTACAATACGTTCGTTTGTTTACAAAATAAAAAAAAGTGTATTTCCGCACCAAGGGGAGAGGTCATTGAATATTTAGGTTAGAACTATAAGACTCAACGCACAAGGAGTACTTAATTTTAAAGTATAAAAATGTATCGAACTATAATTTTAAAGTTTTAATATTTCTTTTTAATGAGTGATTCGATTCATAATTGAAAAAAAATATGCTAAAAACATTTATAGATTACTTTTAGTATTTGGGGGGGGGGCACATTAAGGTTGTATAAAATGTATCAAAATATAATTTTAATTCATCAATGTAGTAATTTAAAAAACATGAAATATTTATGAAGAAACTTCTTTATATTTGAGTTTCATAAAGGGGTCGATAACTCGTCTCCATTGCCGAAATGTTGCAATGCAGGAGTTCCATAAAAAAGAAACAACACTAAGT
>NC_136511.1:21806678-21811678 GCF_053919585.1 Euprymna scolopes | reverse complement strand
ATATATGTGTATATGTATATATATACGTATATACACATGTATATACATATAGACACATGTATATACATATATACACAAATATATCCATATATACACATATATATCCATATATACACATATATATGCATATATACCCATATATATGCATATATACCCATATATATACATATATTCACACACACATATATATATATATATGTATACACACATATATATATACATATATATATATATGTGTACACACATATATATATATGTATATATATATATGTGTACACACATATATACACACATATATATACACACGTATATATACTCACACATATATACACACGTATATATACACACATATATACACACACATATATACACACGTATATATACACACACGTATATATAATATATATATATATATATTTATATATATATATATATATATATATGCATACAATCTCCAGTTTTTGCAGTACATATGTATTATTTAAACGTACGTGTATTTATTTAGATTGCTATTATTTTTTTAATGAGTCATGCTGTGTCATAAATTGTATATTTTACACATGTCATTAACTCATTCATGAGTCGCATCTTTATGTAGATTGCGAAGCTAAGTGATGTTTTTCTTTACTTTTTTTTAAAATTTTTTATTTTCGCTATTCCTTTCGATTCAGTGTAGGTTGATTGGTGAGACGCCCAACCTGTTGAGAGGTGTCCAATCAAAACTTTTTTCTCTTCATCTTCTATTTCACTATGCTTTTCTTTTTTTTTTTTTTTCTTTTTTGCCTTCTTTGGTGGTTGATGGTTTGACACAGGAATAGAGTTTAAAGATTTTACCGTTGATTTACTAATTAGGGTGTATATATAAGCAGTTTGAGGTACGCCGCCTGGGTAATACCTAGGAAGCCCACCCTCCCAGACTTTGCCACCGGGCTTTCCGGTGGGGCAAGTTTATTGGTTGCTGCCTGAGGCGCCCCAACCGGGGAATGCCGACGGGATTACTCAGGCAACTTTTTTTCAAATTGCAGGAGTGCCCCTTCTTTAGGGGAGCCTGCGAGGTTCCCACTTTCCGGCCTTGTGCCACATAATGCTGATGTGGGCATTTAAATATATACCCGGTGGTTGATCGTTTGACATAGTAATAGATTTTAAAGATGTTACCGTTGATTTAATTATTTAAGGTGTATATATAAGCAGTTTGACGCAGAGTTTATAGTTTATCTTTTTTAGATCAGGCAGTGTCCCATAATGAAACGCATTACGTGATTTTGAAACGTCTCAATGTGATTAAGTAGTTTTTAATCCATGTGATATAATCGAAGCTTATAAAACTACTTTGAGAGCATAAATTAAATAAAATTTTACTTTAAGAGCAGCATCATCCTTAAAATAAAAAAAGCAGAAAACAATTCTGAAATTAAAAAAAGGTGACAATATTGTTTAAGTAAAAGTTTATATACTCAATGATAATGAGAAAATTTTATTAATAAACTATTAATGTTATAAACGTATCAATACGTCATTTATATAACATGTTATACGTTTCTTTTATTTAAAGATAATATTTCGTTTACTGAAAACTATGCAAGCATTTAGTTTCTTTTTTTTTAATAAAGGAAGTGTATACGTATATATAGAGAGAAAGAGAATTTATCTGCGTTTCAATTAGATTATTTGGATTTTTACTCCACGTGTTATAATCGAAGCCTTATAAAACTTGGAGGGCTTCAATAAAATAAACATTTTATTTAAAATCATCAAAGCAGAGGAACATTCTAAAATAAAATAAAAGATGGCGATAACTGTATAAGTAAAAGTTTTTAACCTCAACATTAACTCCAAATGTTACGTCATTTCATATGAGATATTATCCTTTTTTATATATGTACTTATATATATATATATATATATATATATATATATATATATATATAAAGTAATAGCGGCCGGGTGTGTGTTTGTCTGTGTGTACAACTCCCTATGATCAAAGAAATATAAAGTGTCTACAGTGTGTGTTATCCTATTTTTATTTAAAGATAATTCTTAGTCCATTGAACACTCTGTGCAAGTATTTAGGTTTTTCTTTTTAAGACAGAGGAAGTGTATACATACACACACACAGACACGCACCCATACAAACACCCCCCCACACACACACATATATATATATATATATATATATATATATATATATATATATACACAGGGTAACCAAAAAAAAGACCCAAAAGCTAAATGAAGGTCATCTAGAACATATGCTGTAGAACAAAGAAACAAAGGTCAAATACCCTAGTGTTTTGATGTGATGTTTTTAATATAATAAACTAGTTATGACCAAATTTTCATTTCATTCGGACAAAACACTAAGAAACGGGGCCTTATTAGAGGTTGGGCCCATTTTTTAAATCACGCTGTATATATATATATATATATATATATATATATATATATATATATAGAGAGAGAGAGAGAGAGAGAGAGAGAGAGAGAGAGATAGAGAGAGAGGAAAAGAGAGAGAGGGAGGGAGAGAGTGAGAGAAAGAAAGAGTGAAAAATATACGTTCCTCACAATAAAAAACTTCATAAGTAGTTCAATAAAAACAAGTACGAACAAAACATAAATGAAGTTTTGTTGAGTTATCAATATTTTGGATACGATGAATTTACAATTTATCGGTTAATGAAAAACATCATTAAAATTTGGAAAAGTTTTATTTTGGCTATAATCAAGGGTACCTATTTTAGGGAGGTTAATTTTTATTACTTTAAATCTGATTTATTTAATTACTCTGCCCTATTGGAATGACAAGTAACTAGCAGCAGCATAGGAAAGACTGAAAGTGCAAAATAGTTAACAACGAAGGAATTGTTAACACAAAATTAAAACCAATACTTGTCAAAAACGAAGTAGGGCCTTAATGTATATCGACTGGTAGGCTTCAACGCGTTTACACTGTTCATACAGTTTTTTAATTAAAATATTTTAATGTTGTTTTTACAAAAATGCAAGGTCGATTTTGGTTTCCTGAAAAATATATAAAACAAACATAACTTTAAAAAAGTTAAATTAAGGAAAAACTATGCTATTACATTTACGTATTCAAAGGAGGTGACAATTATTTTTATTATAAATATTAGTCTTTTATTCTAATATTTCAAGACTTAAACACTCCCTAGCCCCGTGAAACGATATTATAGATAAAGATTGTGTAAAATACAACATTTGGAATATTTCGATATTACTATGAATGTATTTTTTTTTATTGAGATTCACACCAAAAAGAAAATTCGGTTTATTTAAACTAAATTAAAAATTTGTTATATATGGATATATATGTGCATATATATACACACACATATACACATATATATACATATATACATATATATACATATATATATATACATATACACACATATATATACATATATATACATACATATACATGTACACATATGCACATATATATATACATATAAATAAGAATATATGCATATATATATACATATATATATAAATATATACATATATATACATATATATATATAAATAAAAATATATGCATATATATACATATATATATATAAATATATACATATATATACATATATATAAAAACATATACATATATACATATATATATTAATATATACATATAAAGATACACATATATACATGTATATACATATAATTACATATATACATATATACGCATTATTACATGTATATACATATATATACTTATATACATATATATATATGCATACATATATATACATAAACATATATATACATACATATATACAAACATATAGGCATATATATATATGCATATATACATATATATTCATATATATATATATGCACCTTTATATGCATACATAAATATGCATACATACATGCATACATACACATACATATATATATATGTCTACATCCATATATTTATACATATACATATATCCATATATGTACATATATATATACATATATATATGACAATATATACATATATATAACCATATATATACATATATATATATGCATATAAAGAAATATATACATACTAGCAGGGGTACCCGGCGTTGCCCGAGTTTTTGTTTCCGGGACGGGGGGGGGGTTTAAAAAATGTTATGGTAGGTAAGTAGGAAGGATCAAACCCGGAGTCATGAGTAAAAGTAGGAAAATAAAGTGTGAAAAAAAACAAAAAAAAACATCTGCAACGTTAACAGTTCGGCCACCAAGAAAAGTCCATTCCAGGTGTTTAGAAAAAAAAAAACGACTTCGGTAGGTCGGCGCGATGTGAAAATATAATGTGAATTGTCCAGCACGCTAACCACTACGCCACAGAGCACTGCAGCTTAGTTTAGTGATTTTAAATAACTTCACATGAAAAAACTACGAAGCCAAACCGGTGTTCTCTTCTCAACTGTTCCTTGCGAACGATCCCCAAACGGTGTTAAGTGGTGGCAGGGGGAGGAGGAATTTATTAGAGAAAATATGTTACCACTTCCATTGATCTTACACACAGATATATACATATATTTTATACATACCTATATATTAATATATATATAAATATATATATATATATATATATATATATATATATCTAAAACAAAAATTACAATTAAATTTACCAAAATGATCCAAGATGGTAAAGTTAAATTATATTATAAATATTACATAATTAATATTTATAAAGTACTCTAAGCCAGATGTAAAACTCGATAACATCAAATAGGAGATAGAGCTTAAAATACGAGCAAACAGTTAATAAAACATGTTAAAAATAAGATAGATAAGTGGATAGTCCTTTATCCGCGGAGTTTCGAAAAAATAACTTCTTACCCTTCGGATGGTAGGAATTAGCAAAATGCGGGATAGGATTTTGTATGCAAAAGTAAAGTTTATTCGCTGGTATATATATATATATATATATATATATATATATATATATATATATATATATATATATATATATATATATATATACATATATA
>NC_136511.1:21779178-21804178 GCF_053919585.1 Euprymna scolopes | reverse complement strand
TTCATACCAGTAGATATAGTTATCCTCGCAAATTAATTTCCATTAATCTGTCCTTGATAGTAGAAAGAGAGCACTTTTTATCAAGACTGCACTGTTGGATTTGCGGAGACGTTTAAATCTGTTTCTTAGGCTGCGGATCTTGATAGCATCTTGATAGCATTGGCATCCCTGTAGAAGAAACCCTAGTCCGACCAGATTTAGTTATATCAGAAACACTGCTGGTGTTTTAGTGCTGTCTTTCGTACCGTTTTCTCGTCACATTTCAATCTGCGGCCGATTTCTCGATTAGATAAACTCGAAAGGTGGAGATTGATGAGCTCCGACGGTAACTAAAATATCGTAGCATATGCCGTAAATGTTACCCTGTATAACATGGACCAACAAAAATTACAATTAGAGATGCTTTGTCGAGT
The DNA here is from genome assembly GCF_053919585.1 of Euprymna scolopes. Lineage (NCBI taxonomy): Eukaryota > Metazoa > Mollusca > Cephalopoda > Sepiida > Sepiolidae > Euprymna > Euprymna scolopes. Next base: position 21,803,765 of record NC_136511.1, on the reverse strand, counting down.
GTTGGTAGATATTTTCATGCGTATATATGTATATATGTAATTTGTTGCTGCGGATTTTTTTTGGCTCCACAATTTTAAGTTATTTTTTTTAAATTGACGTGAACACTAGACTATTTCTATTAAAAGTTAAATATGAACAAAATAAATTATAGAGGAATAAAAGGCGAATCAAATGAGGTATAGTTTGTTGTTTAAATAGTGACAAAAAATTTAGATTCTATTTGCAGTTTTTAGCAAAATTACAAGTGCAGATTTTCTCTTTGCTGTTGCCGGCACTAATATATATATATATATATATATATATATATATATATATATATATATATATATATATATATATATATATATATATATATATATTTATCTGTATATATATCTATATATTTATGTATATATGTATGCATATACATATGCATGTATATATTTAATATATATAATATACATATAATATATATTATATATATAATATATATAATATGTATATAATATATAATACATATATAACATTTATTATATATATATATATAATAAATGTTATATATGTATTATATATTATATACATATTATATATATTATATATATAATATATATTATATGTATATTATATATATTAAATATATACATGCATATATATATGCATACATATATACATAAATATATAGATATATATACAGATAAATATATATATATATATATATACAGATAAATATATATGTATATACATACACACACATATATATATATATATATACATAAAATATATATGCATAAAAATATATATATACAGAAAATATTTATATATAAATATGCATGTAATATATATTTTTTTTTGTCTTGATATATTTCTGGTTAGCATGTTCGAAGAGGAGAAAAAGTTACTCCTCCCCATCTTTATAATTTAATCTTTTTTTTATATTTTCCTATTTACAATTTCTCCCCACGGGACAGAGGGAGACACCAGGGTCGTTTTTTTTAATGAGGAGAAAAGGAACAAAAATAAAAATTGTCTCGGTCGTGAAGGATTTCTCCTCCACTGACAGAGAACAAGAAATTGAAGTGTAGCATCTGAAGAACAGATACTACACTGATCTTGACCCGAAGGCCAGGTATTTATTTGCTCCCCCACTGAGCAAATTATGCACAAGGGGAGTAGGGGAGCTGGATAGTGACAATTGGTGTGAAGAGTTGTCCCTACATTGACCAAGGCCTTATCCGTGGGGTCGCCCCAATTAGGACCTTTGCTTGCAGTAACAGATACTACACTTTGGTCTTGACCCGAAGGCCAGGTATTTATTTGCTCCCCCACCGAGCAAATTAGGCACAAGGGGAGTAGGGGAGCTGGATAGTGACAATTGGTGTGAAGGGTTGTCCCTACATTGACCAAGGCCTTATCCGTGGGGTCGCCCCACATAGGGCCTTTGCTTGCAGTAACAGGTACTACACTTTGATCTTGACCCGAAGGCCAGGTATTTATTTGCTCCCCCACTGAGCAAATTAGGCACAAGGGGAGTAGGGGAGTTGGATAGTGACAATTGGTGTGAAGGGTTGTCCCTACATTGACCAAGGCCTTATCTGTGGGGTCGCCCCACATAGGACCTTTGCTTGCAGTAACAGATGGTATTTATTTGCTCCCCCACCGAGCAAATTAGACACAAGACCGATTTTTAATGTGAGGAGTGAAGGGAGGGGGAATGGGAAAAGGGGACCAGCTCCCGAGAGGTGGGAAATGGGAGCTGGTTAAAGGTCAGACTTGTGGGGTTGCCCCCACATATAGTCTTTTCTAGTCATAGCTAGTCATAGCCAGTCATAGCTTGCAACATCTGTCGGAACAGACACTACACTTTGATCTTGGCCCGAAGGCCAACTTCCTTCCGTTGCTTAGTGTTCATGATAAAATGTAACTTTGAACGTTGCCATTGCGCGTCGTTTGTTCCGTTTTTTTTCATACGCTGTTCGTTTGTCTATTGCATATTTCCGGTCTGGAAAGCGTCTCTCCATGTTTTCTTAGGACATATACGTGTTTTAATGTTCATAATATTTAATGCATATCATTTTATTATTTTTTATTACTAACTCACGAATGTGTTGTTATTATTGTCTGTTTGGTTTAATATTAATGGAATTCGTAATGCTGTTAATTGAAAAATGTCTGCTGGTAATGAAGTTAAGATTTGTCAAACTTTCACTGACGAACATTAAAACGTGTTAAAAAAAAGAAAAGAAAGGAATCGAATGCGAGTAAAAATCCTAAGCCAAACCCTAATAATCTTTCGATATCCCTTAGTTGAATGTCACTTTTGACCTTTTACAGGTTAGGGTTTTTATTGAGGTCAGATCAAAACGTAATGCGTTTTTGTGAAAAGGGGTGCTACCTCATCTTATTTTGTATACATATATTTTGAGCATGCGTGGTTTGCTATGGATTTAGTTTAACACTTTTTCTTACTTTTTTTAATTTCAAAGTTTGCCGGATCATAAATTTACGCACGTGTCCCAACGACGAAAAGGTATCGAAAATAGCAATGGATCTACGCAAAGGGAGAAGAAACAGGTGTTTCTGCAAATATACCGAGGTAATTTTTTAATATTTTATACATTTATTTATTTATTTTTGCGACTACATATCTAAAGTGCGTGATACTGTTTAACTAATAAGAACGAAGCAACATGTGATGTTATTTTTTTATCTTCGAGCAGATCTAATTCTCGGAATCTTAACTATACTATATAATTATATTAATATTTATCCGCAAGAAAAAAAAATATCAGTTGATTTAAAATAAAAAAAATGGTTAAGTTCATATATTGTATATCGCTAATATTTTTTTTTATTGCGAATTTAATCAACACTATACGCCCAACCCATGTTTGCTTTAAAAAAAAAACATTTATCATATTCGGATGCCATAAAATAAATAAGTCGGTTGAAAAAAGGCAGAAAATAAAAAAAACTTCATCACCAGATTCACTCCTAAACTGCACAGAGCCTAATATCAACACACAAAAACATGAAATGCAAGGTACACTCGCATGCACATCCATACAAATACACATATACACACCCACACATAAATCAGAACCGACACATTAAAACACACACCCGTGCGCGCATACAACCATACACAGACATAACACCCCTATCTCTAATACAACACACTGAACAATACCAACCCTACTTCACCTCGAAACCAACAACACTAGGAAACACCTAGAACCATAGTATAATATCTGTTCCAACACCTCGCCCCCTCCTCAGTCAGTGGAGAAGAACCCCCTCATGACTGAAACAGTTATCATCCCTTCTATCATCCCCCTCCCATACCTATACCCCCTCCAATTGCCCCCCCCTCTGGGGAACAGAATCTTCCCCACACTAGGAACCGATCCTGGGTCTGGCCATACCAACATGGGGAGACAAATAAATAGAAACATTAAAAAAAACTATACATATTTTAAATACACCCCTCTTTCTAAACAAACATAATATAAGGAATACCCAAAAAGACCAAAAAGAAAAATCACAATACTAAAATCCAAGAATCCAAAAAATAAATATCAAAATAGAATGAAAGCACCCCTACCCTTATTTCAGAAGAGCTGCCCCCTTCCTCACACATACACATTAGTAATGACCTCGGATCACAGTCATCTTCCTAAGGAAGCAAATAACCTCATAATACTATAAAACAGTATACACATTCTCAAACCAATAAAAGAAAACACACACACACAATCACACACACGCGCGCGCACACACACAAACACACACACCCTACCCTACCCTACCCTAAAGAAAAAGAAAAAAAACACTAGCAGAAAGAGAGAGTGACTACAGCCAGGTCAGCGGCCTCGACAAGCCCAATAAAAGAGTAATAAAAATAAAACATGTCGATGAATAATAAACACTTACAAGCCTCCACCCCTTGGAAACACTTCAAATGAACTACGAAAATGCCATTTTTACATCTCCAATACATTTGAAAATAATGTCTGACGAGGGCGCTTGACAGAACGTTTGAAACGCGTAAAAACGATTTCAGTGATTTAAAAACATTATTACAATGATCCAAACATAATTCTCAATGAAAAACCAATACACTGAATAATAAAATAATGTTAAAAAATACACATTTTGTGTGAACACCCCTTGTTTAAATATATATATATATAATATGTATATATATATATATATATTATATATATATATTATATATATATTATATATATGGGCGGTCTACCACCTGAATTATAAACAAATGTCTAAATTTCTGTCAAGCCTGAATTAATAAAAATTATGTGGCATGTTAAACTCGAATATATATATGTGTGTGTATGTGTGTATTCACATGTATGTATATTCACTAATATATATATGTGTATGTGTGTGTAATTATTAATATATATATATGTGTATGTGTGTATATAAGTATGTATATATATATATATATTAATATATGTATGTATTTTAATATATATATATATATATGAATATATGTACATATATATATGAATATCTGTACATATATATATGGATATATGTACATATATATATGGATATATGTACATATATATATGGATATATGTACATATATATATGGATATATGTACATATATATATAAATGTACATATATATATGGATATATGTACATATATATATATGGATATATGTACATATATATATATATATATGTGTGTGAAGATATAGTAGATAGAAGAAATACCAAAGCTCTAATTCTGAATTAAGTTATGTAGAATAATATGAAATTTTCATGCATATGTACATATAAATATATATATATATATATATACATATATGTGTTTGTGCGTGTGTGTTTGTGTGTGTGTGTAAGAGTAAAATAAAGTGATGGCCCAACAAAAAATTATGTACATTAGACTTGAAGACAACTAGAAAAGAATAAGCTGAAAATCAGGTCCGCGGAACGGGGTAGTACATGCGAGTAGTTCTGGAATTTGCATTTAAATTCAAGCATAAATACAGATTAGATAAATGGATTCAGTCAAAAATAGAGTTTGGTGATAAAGATGAGTCAGCTTTTTGAACGTTTGTCACCGGTAGAGGCCATGGTGTAAAGCTCAGATTAGTACTTACTATGCAAATAAGGATGGAACATGTGGCAAATAGGCTGCAGGGAAGAAAAAAGGCGACATTTACCAAGTTTCTTCGATTTGGATGTTGTCAATAAAGCTCCCGCCCAGATGTGGCAAGAGTATTCAGTTTAGGGCGTCTTGGCTTTTATTCAGGTAAAGGATTTCTTCGGGTTTGGGAAACCAGATGACTGTTTTATTCATAAAAAGAAAATAAATGTCCTCCTCTTTTTCATTAATTTACGTCTTTTCGTTGTTAAAACATTTTAATATACACATTTTTTTTTTATTTTCAGTTAAGAAGACAAGCACAAGCTCTGAAAAGGATAAGAGAATTGGAGTTACAAGGTTGTAAGTGGGTGGTGGAATCACGTTTCTTCATAGGTTTTGAAAGTTGGAAGGAAGCTTTCAGTATGAGGGAACATCATAACTTGCCGAGAGATGCAGAGACACCGCAGAACATTGGAATCTACACAGAGTTCCGAAACGTTAAAGAATTAACAGAACGACGGCCACAAAAAAAATATATGATGATGGAAGCGTTGAACATTTATATATGTTGGAAGTCAGCTTCAGATATTTTAACAATTGACACGGCGATTAAAATTTCAGAAGATTTTAAAGACGATTATATTACAAACGAATTCCTCATGGAAATTTTTCGTTTAAACTGGAATAATTCGAACCCGTTAGACAGGAACATACATGTCTTATTCAAAGGCATAATAGATCTTCGTGCGCACAAAAGAGAAATGTATTTTAATTGCGAGATGGCTTCAAAGGAGATTTCAATGTATATGGATTATATTGAAGAAAAAATCTGGCCTTATTTAAAAAAACCATATAATCAATATAATATAATATATGCAGATGTTACTTATTATCTTCTCAGATTCATTCAATTCTTTTTGGAAGCAGGTCCGTCGTCTGACTTAGCCAATGCATTGCTATATAAGTTAGCACGCTTATTAAGTGAAGAAAAGCGCAGAAACCTACCGACAACGCTTTTACACCAGGCAGTCAACGCGGTCTTTCTTTTTGGTGTGAAGCTGCTAGTCCAATGCGGTGCTGATATTAATACACCCGACCGCCGTAACAATCTACCCATATATGAACTCGACTTCTGTGGGGACGACTTAGGTGACACAAAAAAGATTGCTTCATTCCTGATTCGAAACGGAAGCGAAGTAGACGGCGTGAATAGAGATGGAGGCAGCGTCCACGCGTTTCTACAAGAAATAAAAATCCTTCAAAATAAATTGGAAAAAGTAACTTTAAAATGTCTGGCAGCCAGGGCCATTTCACAGTACAAAATCAGGGTTAATCAAGACGAGTACCCGGAACATCTAATTCATTTTATCAAAATACATGGCGGGTGTAGAGTTTAAAAACAACGTTAATTTTATTAAACAGGACATCACATAGTTTTACCATGATTAATAGGACAGAAAAACTTAGAAGGTGAGACTATCGGTATATGTGGCAATAATAATCCTTGCAAGCACAAAAGAGGGAATCCCCCTTGTTTGTAATTTTTACATGAAACAGCTTAGTCTTAGGAGCATAATAGTTTACCATCCATTAACGACCTTTTTCACTACGTATATTTTCTTTTCATTCAAAATGATTTCTTTTAATTGCTTAGTTGAGTCTGTACATTTTTTATGAGAAGTTAATGTTCGCATCAATTTGACTTCTTTTTATATATGACACTATTCAATAAAAAACGATGTATTTTACGAACCGGTCTTATGTGTATTTTTATTGCATTATTTCATATTTCTTCTTTTTTAATTGTTAATATTGTTGTCTCATGTTTTTTATTGTATTATTTCATATTTCTTTTTCCAAAATTATATTTCTGTCTTATTTATTTGGTATTATTTAATAAAAAAAAAACGATTTCTTTTACAAACCGGTCTTATGTTTTTTATTGTATTATTTCATATTACTTTTTTTTAATTTTTAATATTTTGTCTTATGTTTTTTATTGTATTATTTTATATTTCATTTTTTTACTTTTTAATATTTTTGTCTTGTGTTTTTTTATTATATTATTTCATATTTTTTTTAATTTTTAATATTTTTGTCTTATGGTTTTTGTATTATTTCATATTTCTTTTTTTATTTTTAATAATTTTGTCTCATGTTTTTTATTGTATTATTACATATTTCTTTTTTTTAATTTTTTAATATTTTTGTATTTGTTTTTTTATTGTATTATTTCATATTTCTTTTTTAAAATGTATATGTCTGTATTAAAGGTTTTAGAGCGTTAATTTGACCTGAAGTTGAGTTTGAGGAGAATCCCTGGCAACCAATCTAGCCTCATCGGTTAGCGTGCCAACCACTTGCTCTTTGTTTGAAAAGGCACATATTGCACTTTATTTTATATTAATTTTTTTCCAACATTAACTGATTCTAAGCGTTTTCTCTTTATTTCTTTATGTTTCATTTATACATTGGTAACACAGAGGTAATTTGTAAGATATTCCGGAAGAAGGATTAATCAAGATGGCTTGGAATTTTCGGTCGATCAGCATTGCAGAGAAGGCATCTCCCATGCACGCCTTCGAGATGTCTTAAGTTTTTATGTCCCTAGAAATGGTGATTTTTAGATCATTATGCATAGCTTCAGACTGCGTATGGAAATTCTAAAGAAGATGATTATTTGGTCAGGAAAGGGGGAACCCCGCAGGCTCCCCCAAAGGAGGGGAACTCGTGCAATTTTAAAAATTGCCTGAGTAAGCCCGTCGACATTTCCTGGTGAGGGCGCCTCAGGCAGCAAGCAATAAACTTGCCCCATCAGAAAGCCGGGGGGCAAGGCCTGGGAGGGTGGAACTCCTAGGTATTACCCAGGCGGCGTACCTCAGTCCAAAATGTGCTGGGCCGGTTCTCGGCCCCTCAGCTTTTGGGCTGAATGTCAAGTGACGAATCCTTGACGTGTACTACCCTGTCTCCCTGCAGCCGAAGCCGCTAGGAGACACACCCCTTCCTAACGAAGAAGAATGGGGGTATATATTTAATTGCTGCCCACATCAGCAATATGTGGCACAAGGCCTGAAAGTGGCAACCCCGCAGGCTCCCCTAAAGAAGGGGCACTCCTGCAATTTTTAAAATTGCCTGAGTAACCCCGTCGGCATTCCCCGGCGTGGGCGCCTCAGGCAGGAAGCAATAAACTTGCCCCACCGGAAAGCCTAGTAGCAAGGCCTGGGAGGGTGGACCTCCTAGGTATTACCCAGGCGGCGTACCTCAGTCCAACAGGTGCTGGGCCGGTTCCCGGTCCCTCACCTGTTGGGCTGAGCGTCAAGTGACGAATCCTTGACGTGTACAACCGTGGCCTTCGTTATAAAGATGGCCGGCCAGTTGAAAAAATGACGTCATCGCCGAGGTCCCAACAAGCAAGATATGTGGAACTCTTAGACTGTCAATAATGAACAGTAATTTTTACAGACAGCGTTACAAAACTTCAAAATTGGATTAAAATAAAAAATAACGAGAGAACACGATGATTTATACTGAAACTCATCTAATATTAATAATAAAAAAATAATAAAATAAAATAATAATAAAAAACACAAGTTGTTTGTTTAAGTATTATAAGAAATTGAATATTTTGTTGTATTATAGATTTTAAAGATTAGAATACGTTCTTTAATTACTTATAAATTACATTTTAAAAAAGTGAAGGAACACGATTTGATTCGTAGTAAACTTGAAGTTTATTTAATATAATTAAATGAAAATTATGCATGTAAGATTATGAATATTTGAAGCAGAACACAAGCAAAACATTTGATATGAGTTAAGACAATAAATAAATATTAAAATTAAACTATTTTTTAATCAAAATGATTTTTTTAAATCAAAATGAATGTTTTTTAATCGAAATGAACAATTTTTTTTAATCAAAATGAAGAATATTTTTTAAAATCAAAATGAATATTTTTTAATCAAAATGAACCACAATATTTTTAAATGTAAATGAACCACACTATATTTTCAAAATCAAAAACAATATTTTTAAAAAGCGAAATGAATTTTTTAAATCGAAATGATTTTTTTTAAAAATCGAAATGAATATTTTTTAAATCATATGAACAATATTTTTTAAATCAAAACTGAAAAACGAACAATGAATTAGTTTAACTGAAAAACAAACAATAAATTAATTTAACTGAAGAACAAACGATAAGTTAAAATTAAAATCAAACAAATAATGTTAGTATAAACAAAGTTACTAATGCAGAAATATTTCAAATATTAAATACATCAGACATTATAAAAATCCGTTGTGGAATTTAATTAAAAGTTTGAATTTTTTTTATTTTTTTTTTTATTAATGTTGTCATTCTCCTTGCGACAAAAATCATTTATGAGGGAATTCGAAGAACTCCATATGAGCATTTTTTCAATTTGTTGTTCACATACCTAAAGAAATAATTTAAAAGAAAACCGTACCATATGTTTGACTTTTAAAAAATTACATGACAAAAAAACGATAAGATAGAAAAATAATTATTAATGAACTTTTTTTTGTTGTTGTTGACTAAAATAGGCATAAACAGTTTTTGGTAAATAGGAAGAATTGGGTTTGTATTACTGATCACATAGATTCGAAAAAGTTGTCAAAAAACAAATATATAACAAATAATTGTTATCAAAGGCAAGATAAGTTACTTTTCTACCAAACTGGATATAATTTTTGTGTTTTTATTCTACTTCACCTTGGAAAATTCCTTTATAATTCCTAATTTTATAGGTTTTTGAGGTCGCTGTAAACCAAAATAACATTTAAAATTAAGGCAAACGAGTAGTTTCCAAGAAACGTTAGTTAAAAAAGTGGGGGGATCCCTTTTCTATAATAATTTAACGTAAACTGACCATCTACTTTTACCCTCGGAAAATCCTTTAAAATTCCAGGAAACAAGTAGTCTTTTTTTAAGATATCTTAGAAAATACTCGTTTGCCTTAATTTTAAATGTTATTTTCGTTTTCAGCGAACCCGAAAACCTATTAAAGTGGTAATTTTAAAGGAATTCTCGAAGGTGGAGTTATTCTACATATTTAACCATTTTTTAAACATTAATAAATTCATGAAGTATTGCACAGTAAAAAAATAATTAACCTAAAGAAAAAATCATATTTCTTATTTAAGATTATTTCACCACATAACAAAAATAATATGCAAAATCATTTTTTATATCCATATTTTTAGTTTGTTAAAATACGTTAATGACAAGTAAACGCGCGTTTTTTTTTTAGTTTAGTCTCATATACATATATATATATATATATATGTATATATATATATATATATATATATATATATATATATATATATATATATATATATATATATATATAAAAGTATTTTTTTAATTTTATCTTTCTAGCTTTAAAAAAAGTTTAAAAATTTTATCAGCCGGCAGAAATTATTTTTAAATACTGAAACATTTCAGGAAAATTAATTTTTGCTAGATTTTTAAAACAGGTGTGTCAACAGCTTAAAAAATCGTCTCTTCAAAAAAACGTGTTTAAAAGAGTCGATGTTGTCTCGCATTTTCATTAGTTTTGTATGCTGTAAAATGTTTTTATTTAATCTTAGCAATTTATTTGAAGCTTCTTCTTTTGAATGGTAAAAAAACTTAGGATGATAATATTGAATTAAATAATAGTTACATCGTGTAAAATACAGGGGGGGAGCACGTTAAAACTTACTGTGCTGAATGGAGATGGTGTAAAAATCTTTTCTTTTTACTTTTTTACCCATAAGTAATATAATTCTTTATCTTTCGGAAATGAAAATACGGTCACTTTGGGTCCTTTACGATAATTTCCTCGGCAATTTGGAACGATGCACTGTGAAGGCATTTTAATAAAAAAAAATATTACACTGACTTCAAGACGTTACGATATCTACCGGTGACTACCGGTGTCAAGCAAGGGACTATCCGTGATGACGTCACCAGATTAAATTATTTTTGCCCACCGGCGATCTTATCTTTTAAGACGGTCTTGGTGCAACCCTGTCTCCCTGCAGCCGAAGCCGCTAGGAGACACACCCCTTCCTAACGAAGAAGAATGGGGTATTGGGGTATATATTTAATTGCTGCCCACATCAGCAATATGTGGCACAAGGCTGGAAAGTGGGAACCACGCAGGCTCCCCTAAAGAGCGGGGACACCTTCAATTTTAAAAATTGCCTGAGTAACCCCGTCGGCATTCCCCGTTCGGGTCGCCTCAGGCAGCAAGCAATAAACTTGACCCACCGGAAAACCCGATGGCAAGGCCTGGAAGGGTTGACCTCTTAGGTATTACTCAGGTGGCGTACCTCAGTCCAGCCCCTCACCTATTCGGCTGAGTGTCAAGTGACGACTCCTTGCACTACCCTGTCTCCCTTCAGTCGTAGCCTCTAGGAGACACATCCCATCCTAACGATGAAGAATTCGGTATATATTAAAATGCTGCCCACATCAGCATTATGTGGTACAAGGCCGGAAAGTGGGAACCCCTCAGGCTCCCGTATAGGAGGGGCACTCTTGCAATTTTTAAAATTGCCTGAGTAAACACGTCGACATTCCCGAGTCGGGGCGCCTCAGGCAGGAAGCAATAAACTTGCCTCACCGGAAAGCCGGGGGGCATGGCCCGGGAGGGTGGACCTCCTAGGTATTACCCAGGCGACGTACCTCACTTCAACAGGTGCTTGGCGGATTCCCAGCCCCTCACCTGTTGGGCTAAGTGTCAAGTGACGAATCCTTGACGTGTACTACCCTGTCTCCCTGCAGGCGAATCTGCTAGGAGACACATCCCATCCTTACGAACAAGAATGAGGTATGATCCCACACAATCGGACGATTCTATTTATAAATGATGCTGCTAGGAACTGACGAATTGAATTAATTCATCTTTTTCTACCAATCAGAAACCAGAATTGCTTCATAAATATTTAACCTTTTCTGGAGTAATTTCACATGAGTTTTTCCGTCTCGACACGGTAATAATATTTTGCTCTGTGGGACAGTTTATTGCAAACAAGTCCCCTTCTCTGGACTTGTGTGTAACAACGAACCATCAGATACTGTTCTGTCTACTGCAAACCAGTCACCTCTCAAGACTTGTTCAGAACAACGAACCATCAGATACTGTTCTGTCTACTGCAAACCAGTCACCTCTCAAGACTTGTTCAGAACAACGAACCATCAGATACTGTTCTGTCTACTGCAAACCAGTCACCTCTCAAGACTTGTTCAGAACAACGAACCATCGGAAACGTTTCTGAAACTAAACATGACTTACACTTCTAGACCTTGTTATATCGTGCCACGAAAGTAGAAATAGTTATTTGTCAGTATGGAGGCGTCGAGCCAGTCGCTACGGTCCATGGCCCGCGAAAAATCATTGAAGGGCATTTCCTGTTTAAAAAAGAATGGACCGGGTTGGTTTCAATAAAATTCCCACATTGCTTAGGGGAGATACCTGGACAATAACTGGAATAGTTAAGGGCAGGAAGCCCTTTGTCTGGCATTGCAAGCACTAGGGGCATGTGTCTAAAAACTACCTCAAGAAGACAACCCCTCCAACCCTTGCTGAAAAACAAGTGCACCTCCACCCAAAACAAACGGAGGGAGCAAAATCTTCACTAGTAACAACAGCAGAAGCAACCAATAAGAAGCAAGGTTGTGAAGGCAGGGAAAAAGACACCATCAAACTCTTTAGCTCCATTCAAGTACCCGACAAAGAACTCCCCTTCCAAAAAGTGACAACCTCCGCGGCTACCCGAGTCCAACAAAATGCCCATCGAGGACCCGCAGCCTGCAACTTTTAAGATAAAGCTATCAACCCCTCAGCATCATATTCGGTAGGGAAGCAGCATATGGTGACAGATATTACAGCAATACAGAAGGCCATCAGTAAACCGCTGCAGCACCTTACTCGGGTCCGGGAACAAGACGTCACCAACCCAAAAAATTTAGCTGACGCCCCTCTGTTAACTATCTTCCTGCACGCTTCACAAACACCTTACTACACCCTTCGTTTTACATATCCCTTAAAATAAACTTTCCTCTGGATATCGGAGGAATTGACCGAGATTGACGAGTTTCGTCCGAATTGCTTACGGGCAGTTTAAATCAAACATGCAACATCCTGGCCCCTGGGGATTTCAGGTTGAAATTAGGTGTAATAACCACATACTTCAATTCATATAGTTTGAATACGCCGGGCATGAAGTGCCGAAGCAAGGCTGCTCGCGTGCTGAGGGACCTCATGTCCTTAGACAGAGATGTGTCTGCGTTACAGAAAATCCACTATGGTTAGATTGATTATTCTCGAGTGTTGTTGAGACATTTCGATGTCTTTTCAGCATTCGGTAAATGGAAAACGAGAGGAGATTCTGTGTTGGTCAAACGAACACTGCCTGCAACGGTGAACGTTGTGCAAAGTGATGCCGATGAAAGACTGGTCATCGCCGTTGTTGCCGTAACCAATGGGAATTTTCTGGCGGGATATGTGGACGTGGGCCTCGATATCCTTCGGTACAATATCATAATTCGACTGAGCGTTTGTTAGAAAAGGGAACATGTATTAAATATCCTATCCAACGTTCCACTGGCTAGGGCACTCTGACCATGAACTAATTATGGCCAGATTAGAATTAGATAGAAACACTGGCCTTGCTTCGTACTGGAAGTTAAATACCTCGTTACTGGAGTTATCTAACTTCTGGGAAAATCTAGTAGAACACTTATTAAGGGCTTAGTGAGGGCGGTTATTAGAAATAAGTGATTGGTAAACACTAAATTTAGTATTAGGCACTTTCCTATCCAATATCATCAGCGCCTCAACATATAAGGCTAATACAGATAAGCGTTTAGAAGATAAGCTGGTCTGGGCTGTTGATGGGGGAATCGCTAGCGATAGAAGTAGCTATGAAGAACCTGAAACGGTCGGCTAGCGAGCGGTATGAAGGTCAAGTAGTTAGATCTAGGTAAGAAAGGGTGTCTAACGAAGCAGTGAATATTGACGCTTCACTCCAGCGTAGATCAGATAACTACATTCGCAAAGTTGATAGGGCGGCCTAGGAGATCTGTGGGGGTTCCGCAAACATCTGGCTGATCGCTTCACTCTGCTGTCAAGACTTCGCGACCAGGATTTCGGCGACTATTTTGCTGGCTCACCTCACCTCACCAGAAGGCGGGTCGAGTCGCTAGTTGTAAGTATCGGGTTACAGAGTGTGAGTAGTTGCTGCATTAAATGCCGGGTCAGGTTATCAAAGGAGTGATCACACTTCTGAAGAAAAAGGACGCATATGCTGTAGGGTAGGCTTGATGATTTTAGATCCATAACTTTGCTAAATATAGAGGCAAATACCAACCGGTTGCAGGCCGTTCTAATGACTTAGTTGAACCTGATAAAAAGTACGCTGTGAAACGGGAGATCAATTAAAAACAATTTGCATCTGGTCCGCACGACCATTGATAGTTTCGAAGACTACGTTCAAGCCACGCTTACCAATGTAGACCAGTCCAATAGATTCAAGCATGTGTGTTCTATAACATACGCATCAATTTTCATACATCATGTAAAAATAAAATCTTGTAAATAATGTTCAACTCATCTGGGGATTTTAAGTAGATCAATTCATAGAGCGAATGTGGTGTTGTAGTGACTTCAAGTAGGGAATAGACCAAGTGGACAATCCCGACACCCTTTCCCCCATACACATTTAAAACAGTACATTTCATGTTTTCTGTCATTTTTTTTGTTAAAAATTTTGTAAAGTCTAATAAGAATTTTGAATAAATAATTTAATAAATAAACAAAATGGTTGCCTTTTTTTTCTTGGCCTCTTGTCGAACATCAAAGTGTAGTATCTATCCTGTTCTGGCGATACCTTCGCGTGCCCGAAACTCCCTGACGATCTTTTTGTTTGGTTACGTTCAGTCGGCACCCCCATTTTGTCTGTGTTTCTCTGCTCTCCTCCCTTGCGGAGGGATCCGATCTGATAAATTAAAGCCTTCCCGCTAGTCGGAAACCCTTTTTCCCTTCCTTTAACTAACTTTCCACTCCCTCTCTCAGTTTCTATCGCCCTTCTTTCAGTCTTGGCGCCACTTCCTTTTGGCGCTAAAGTCAGCTGTCCACTTTGGACGCCGTCTCCACGTCAGTCAAAACAGTGATTTTTTTCGGAATTTACCATACACCTTGACTGACCATGGAACCACAAATACGGGAAGAGAAAAAAAACAACCTCCCGCGAGGAAATGATAATTCCCCCAAAGGGCGACTCACCAAATTTGGGAGCAACACTCAAGACAAAAGGAGCGTACCGCCCGGAAAACATGGAAGCAGGGGCAGCAGTCCCAAAAGACTGTGCGCGGGTAGAGAGAAAATTATCAAACTGATAAGGCACACCCACGAGATCCGCCAAACTTATGTGCAGCAGTCTAAAAAGACATTACCGGGGAAGAAACTCCCCACGAGGGCAGTTCCTCCAAAAGAAGAATCATACTGCCCAGAAATGAACGCTGGCAAGGAAGTAGCCTCCTCAAGAGACATGATGAAGCAGCATTCTCTCCCAAAGCGAAGCTCCCTAAATAAGGGAGCAGTACCGGACACACTAAACAAAAGCACGGGAGAATACCCCTAAAGGGAAACCCGTCTCACAAAACACCTCCACGACAGCGGAATGTTCATCTAACCCCAGAAACGACCCCTCGTCGAAGATGTCAGAGGAATATGAAGATTTTATACCTTACCAAGTACAAGGAATATATTGAAGGGAACGTCCTCAATCCAATACCTGGTGACTGGGAGGCGATGGACGACAAGATCCTGTCATTTGTCACTTCGGACATCCGGAAAAATCGGTTCAAGGGGATGAAAAAAAAGGAAATGCCAGAGTTCCTCCAGAAACTGAATATACCCGCCAAGTATATACAGCAGAGGAGCTTTGCAATGTGTGGCATAGTGTTAACCTACAAGGATGATGAAGAAAAGTTCTCCTGCACAGACCTTAAATGCGCAGTAGTCAAGCTACTGCCGGAGTATCGGGGCAGGAGAACAACCCGGTTACAAATATTTAATGCTCCTGCTGACCTACGGACAGCACTGCTGGGAACCTTTCTCAGTAATTTTGGAGAGGTGGAGCGGATGGACTCGCCAGGTTCCAAAACGGTGTCTGCCTTGGAAGCTACACCGTAGCGATGCGAGTGAATAGAGAGGGCTTGCTAGGCATACCGTCAACAATATTGTCCAAGAAAGTCAACATGACGGTAGTGGTCGAGAGCCGACACCCTCACTGCTGGTTCTGCCCGAAATAGGACCACATGGCAAAGAGTTGCCCTCAAAAAATATTTCCAACAATAACAGGAGTATCAACTAGAGGAGCAGCAATGACCAACGGTCTCCACATCAACCGAGACGAGGACCAAGCAGAGAAAAGAATGCTCCTCTGAGGATGAATCAGCTAGCGAGAGGGAGAGGAATCCAACTTCACCACTCCCCGGTTCATTCGAAATGCAGAAAAAGGAAAGAAGAAAAGGGGAGAGAAAGGTAGCCCACACTCCCTGGGATCATACACCAACCCAAACAACACAACCTATTTACACCCCCTAACCACACACTGCACCAACACCAGACACCGAACCAACACCAACAACAAATATCACACCAACATCAAACACCACACAAACACCAGACAATGCACCAACACCAAACACCACACCAACACAAACAGCAGACACCACACATACACCTGCCCCCACACAAATGCAGACTGAACAACCACCCCAAAAAGACAAGAGTGAAACCGGGAGGAGGAGAGAGACTTCAGCTTCTCCCGTTCACGGCTCACTGCAATAGAGACTCTTCCCTTTGAAATGAGGGAGAAACAGTGTTTTATGGACCCCTTTCTGTTGCAGCGGATTTACACCACCAGCAGAGAAAATATTTAAAACCTCAGCTGGATTGCCAACAGATTGGGGAAAAGACATAAATGTCCCCTCTAATTTTCCAGACTCCCAACTGCTAACAATTTTTGTCAGGCTTCCAGAGACAAACTTGTGGACAACGCTGGAGACCGCTGAATGGGCATTGAACTCATTAGGAAAAATGTCCCTTCCATTTATGAACTCTCAAAACAATGCAAGAGAAGGGCCCCAGCGTTGGTTCATTCATTACTGTATAGGGTCCTTCAATTGACTTTTCCTTTGCACATCGGCGGGATTGTGAGAGAAGGTCAGGATATGAAAAACCTGACCACCTTTAGCATTGCATACAACGTTGGCGTCCTTTCCCCGGCTGATGTCGGAGCTGATTGTGACACATCTTAAGTTAGGATCCATGGCTTTGAATTTGGCTAGTCTGAATTCGAGGGGTTCGGCATGATCCTGCCGGCGGCTCGCATCCGCCACGACCACTTGACCCTGAGAGTGGATGTGGCTGGTTATTCTGTGGACTCTTAGGTGATGGCCTGAGATTTTAAGGTCCCCTCAGCATATGGCAGCCCGCAAGGGGAAAGCAGTCCCCTAGCTGGTTAAACATACCCTGCGGCGAAGGTCGACATATTTCATAGGGATGCGGAGGGCAGGCTGATCGTGGCCGATGTTGCCATAAAACATTCTGTGTTTCGACTGATCGCGGTTCATGCGCCAAGCACCGCTCGTGAGAGGATCTTATTCTTCGGTAAGCTCGACGCGTTTGTAGATTGTCGGAAGCGGGTTGTTCTAATGAGGGATGGGAATGCCATCATAGGCCCTGAGATAGATAAGGTAGGAGTCGAAGCTAGAGGGTCGGAGAGGTGTGAGTCCAGCCTGACTTATCTGATAGCTAGATGCGGTCTGGTCGACAGTTCTCGGGTCGAGCATCCAGGGCGGGAGATGTGCATGTTTACTAATAGTGTTCCCTCCTATCCAAATACCTATTTGGACAGGATTTAGTTAGGAGAGGTGAAGTTGACTTTCTATTCTGTCCCACGATCACTTGGCTCGGTCAGACGGATCATAAACTAGTTATGGCCCGGCTGAAGCTTGGAAATATGCCTTAGTTAGCGGGGTACTGGAAGTAAAACATCTTCCTTCTGGAGATACAAGACTTCCGAGATCAGTAAGAGAATTTATGAAAAAGGCACTTGTGGGCGCAGTTACAGGGAGTAAGTGGTGGTTACGTCTCAAAGCCAAGATCAGGAGCTTCTCCGTCAAGTATGCCCAGCGCCTCTCACTAGATAAGGTCAAGATGAAGAAGCAGCTGGAGCAGAAACTAACCCTGGATAAGGGAGTGGGTTATAGGGTTAGACTAGAACTAGGTAAGGAGGGCCTTCTACATGAGACTAGTGAGCGTTACGAAGGCCACGTAGAGCTAGTGTAGAAAGATAGGAAACGAAGCGGTCAGTTCTGATGCTCCGTGAGGTTTCTAGGCGGACAAATACATTGCGAAAGTCAGACATTCGAATCGACGCACTTTGGAATCGACTTGGGAGACCTGCGTGGGGCTTCGGGAACATTTTGACGAGTATTCAACAGCCCGATATTCTAGTTTCTGAGTTACGCCAGTGTTTGGCCGACGGCCCCGCCACGAGTCGGTTAGAGATGATAGTTGCGAGGTCGAGTGGCAGAGCAGGAGGTCTTACCTGTGCTTGATTAGGTCAACTGTGAGAGATCACCGGGACTCGATGGTCTGCCATACGAACTGTATTTGAGGCTGACGCCCATGTTTCTGCCTCTTCTCACGGGTGTGTTCAACCATTGGTTTGCTCAGGGATCGCTCCCAGGGAAAGTCACCAAAAGAGTGATCACATTGCTGAAGAAAGGTGCTGGGCATGGAGGGCAAGAGTTAGACGACTACATACCCATAAATCTGCTAAAAAAAGAGTTGAAGATTTTGGCCCAGGTCCTGTCGAATCGACTGCAGGTTGTTATCGGCCAATTGGTTGAACCGGAACAGAACTACACTGTGATGGGGAGATCAATCCAAAACAACTTGCACCTGATCCGCAAGATCCTTGAGGGCGAAATAGACGACGATACGGAAGCGGTGCCGATCAATTTAAATCAGTCCAAGGCGTCTGATAGGATCGACCATCGTTTCCTGACATGTGTCTAGGAGGACGCCGGTTTTAAACCGAATTCTGCAAGTGGATCTCCGTGATGTATCGACAGCTCACGGTTGTCCTGGAAGGCAACGAAAAGCGATCAAGACCCTTTATTATTTCTCGGTCGGTTCGTCAGGGTTGTTTTCTGTCGCCCCTGCCTTACGGCTTTGCCTTGGAGACACTGCTCCGCAAGCTGAGATGTGGGGAAGCAAATTCGGCGTGCACGGAATGACTCTGCATGGCGGCTCAGCTGCCAAGATACCCGCGTTCGCCGATGATGTCACGGTGTTCGTGTCGAGCTTCAGAAATATCGAGATCGAGTCGGAGGCGCTTGCACAGTACGAAAGAAGTACGGAGGCCAAGATAAACAGTAGTAAGTAGGTCGGGCTGTGTTGGGCGCCTGGAGTTGCATTGCAAACTTCCTGTCGCATTCAGCTGGACGGATGATCCGGTTTGGACCCTCAGCGTGTGGTTCGGACAGGGTCTTCAGCTTGATAAGAATTGGTCGGATGTACCGTCAAAGGTGGAGGCTGCGGTTAACTTGTGGCTTCCTAGGAAATTTCCTTAAAGGGGGGAGCCGAGGCGTTCGCCACATACATCTTCCTCTCATCCTTTACCGACTGACCGTACTTCCCCTGACTGCACAACTAAAAGCTCTTTTGAACTCTTGTGCTCGCTCATTTTGAACAGGGGAATGCATTGAGTGAGCAGACAGGTCTGCATTCAACGTCTCTGTAAGGGAGGTTTGGGAATGCTGGACTTGCAGTGTCATCGAGACGTCGAGACGCTAGCCTTCCTGAGCCACTACCTTCAAGAAGATCAACCGAGGCACCCGGCGATTACTGCACCCTTTCGCGACCTTATTCTCAACTCCTTTATCGAAGACTGCGAGGTAGATTCAGCCTTCCTGAAAGAGTGCCGAGTCGCGGTAAGATGATTACCAAGGTCTAGCGACCTTGTGACTGCTACCTGTATGGAACTCAGTAGGAACCTAATGAGTGGGGGCGACGCTATGCGCGCGTTTGGGTTGGCAGCAGCATGAGATCCGCTCTGCGAAAAGTTGGGCGACGGATTCGAGTCATCTGAACAATTCGGAGTTCTCTCTGACATTGCGATTGTCCTGAAATGCACTTTCACTTAACAAAACGCGGATTCCATGAACAAAGCTTTTTTTCTTAGAACTGCACGCCTGTGGAACTCTGTTCCGTCTGCCTGCTTCCCTCCGGACTACAACCTGGATGTCTTCAAGTCCAATGTTAACAAATTCCTGATGAACCGCCCCCTTAATTAAACACTTCATCAAATCTCCACACTAACGTAATGTACTTGCAATAACCCTTATCCCTGAGTGGCTTCCGGGCCTTGATAAGTGGTGATTACTGTGTAAAAAAAAACATACAATGCAATACTTCTTGGAGTCCCCTGCTTGTCCCTGTTGCGTAGAAACGACTGATCACGCTTTCTTCGATTGCCGCAAACTCCGCCAGTACTGGTCATATGCCAGTGAGGTGACGGCTCGCATCGATCCCGAGCAACCTCGCCTGATTCCCGTATCCAATGTCGTTGACAACGGCAGGCCGCCATTGGACAGAGAAAGACAAATGGTCTACATTACAATCCTGGCCGTGGCGAGAATGGTGATTTGGACGTCCCGTCTGCAAGGTGACCGGGGGTGCTGTCCTTTTCTGATCAGGATCTGTTCGCTTTCAATAAACAGCAACTACGGGTGAAAATCAGATGTGATTGAAGACGGCTGCATCGTGCGGCGTTTGACAGAAGATGGATACATGTAGCAAGTCTGTGTGTACGAAAAAGAGCCAAATTTGTATACATATTCCCAACCTATATGTGGAATGTGCAGTTTCGTCAAGCATAATGAATTTTCACCCTACTTGCTAGCCGAGTGAATGCTTCATCCCTCCCCAACTAGTAAGCCTCCAAGATACTCATCCCTTCATATCTGCAATTTTTCTTCCTCAATCTAAATTTCACCCATCTTGGAGAGAAAGAAATCAATCACTAACGCCCCATGCCTAACCCACAAAAGTTTATTTTCTCCATTTCGTCCTATCTATAGAGCATCCCCACTTAGAGATCGGCCTGCAGGAGCTCAGGTTCCTTTAAAAGCCGAAGTGGATAGGCGGTCTATCGAATAGATGGAGTTAGGAGGCTCCCACTAACCACCTTTTGTCTTTTTTCTTCTCCCGCCCCAGACCTAAATGGATTATTGCGTCATCATTATTTTTATCTCGTTTGTATTTACATGTTAATTAAAAATATTTCAAACATTTGGATTCTAAGTAGGACGTCCCCCTATACGAAAATGTAAATGTGGTATTATGGTGAAAGAAGATACTAGCTAAGATAAACATTTGCTTTTGTTCTTGAGTGACAAGTATGATCCACGACCCCCTTTTCCCCACTTTTGATTTGGCATTGTGCCTAAGGTTTTGTTCAGTTTGAACTTACTATGCAATTTTTGCTTGAATAAAGAATTAAATAACTAAAAGTGTAGTATCTGTTCCGGCAGATGCTGCACTTTAAGACAATGGGACATGTAGCAATTGGTTATTCGTCCATGTAGGGGTAACCCTATATAACATTCCCCCTTCCCTTCTCCCCTTCACTTCACATAAAAACCGACATTGGGTCATATTTTCTTACGTGGAGAAGCAATACAATACCTATCCCATTATACTGAGCTTTCCAATGGGGCAAGTTTATTGCTTGTTGCCTGAATAGCCCCTACTTGGGAATGGCGATGGCCGGGGGGGGGGGTCCAGGCAATTTTTTTAGGCAAGAGTGCAGCTTCGGTAGGGGAGCTTGTCTGTTCTCAACATTCCAGCCTTGTTCATCATTTTGCTGCGATGGACAACAAATAAATATCTAAACCATTATAGTCCGACTATGATGGGATTTGTCTCCTAGCGGCTTCGGCTGAAGGGTGACAGAGTAGAGGTACTCGTCATGGATCCAAGTGAGGGGCTGCAAACCGGCCCAGCACCTGTCGGTTTGAGGTGCACTGCTTGCCGCTTGCGTACTTCCTAGGAGGTCAGACCCCAAGTTTTTGCCACCGGGATTTCTGGTAGGGCAAGTTTATGGCTTACAGCCTTAGGTTCTTTAATCAGGGAATGACGACCGGGGTGCTCAGGCAATTTTTCTTGAGGCAAGAGAGCCCCTCCTTTAGGGAAGCTTGGTTGTTCTCCATTTTCCGACCTTGTGACACCTTGTGACACATTTTGCTGCGGTGGACAGCAGATAATTATTGAGCCCATTATATTCCGACTATGAAGTTATGTGTCTCTTAGCAGGTTCGGCTGCGGGGAGACAGTGTAGAAGTATTCGTCAAGGCTTCGTTCTTTACAATCAGCCAACGGTGAATGGAGCCGTGAATTCGTCATGGAAATGTTTCGTTTAAACTGGAATAATTCGAACCCGTTAGACAAGAACATGCATTTTTTTTTAATTAAAACGCATAATAGATCTTCGTGCACACGGCATTTATTTTAATTGCGAGATGGCTTAAAAGGACATTTCAATGTATAGGGATTACATTGAAGAAAAAATCTGGCCTCATTTAGAAAAAATAATTAATGAAGAAAACAAAGACAGATCATGATTTTTAAAAATATGTAGACGTTGCGTATTATCTTCTAAGATTCACTCAATTCTTTCTGGAAGCTAGTCCGTCATCTGACTTAGCCAATGCAATGCTATATAAGTTAACACGCCTATTAAGAGAAGAAAAGCGCAGAAACCTACCGACAACGCTTTTATACCAGGCAGTTAACGCGGTCTCTCTTTTTGGCGTGAAGCTGCAAGTCCAATGCGGTGCTGATAATAATACACCTGATCACCGTAACAATCTACCCATATATGAACTCAACTCCTGTGTGGAAGACTTAGGTGAAGCAACAAATATTGCGTCATTGCTGATTCGAGATGGAAGTGAAGTAGACGCCCTGAATAAAGATGGAGGCAGCGTCCACGCGTTTCTACAAAAAAATAAAAATCTTTCAAAATAATTTGGAAAAAATAATATTAAAATGTCTGGCAGCAAGGGTCATCTCAAAGTATAATATCAGGGTTCATAAAGACGAATGGCCTGAAAATTTAATTCATTTTATCAAAATACATGGCGGGTGTATAATTTAAAAAATGACGTTAATTTAATTAAACAAAGCACAAGGGATGTAGCTTTGTTGGTAATAGAAAAAACACTTAGAGGTTTACCCTATCAGTAAATGCACCAGCATATATGTCACAACAATACTTTATGCAAACACAGTAGAGAGAATATTATTTGTCTGTAATTGGTAAAGGAAAGCAGCTGTGTCTAAGTAGCATAATATTTTACCATACATTAACGACCTTTTCTCACTATTGACGTTAGATATTTTTTAAGAGAATCTATTATTCTATTGTCTTAGATAAATGCCCACCATTTTTATCTCGCGCCTACGATAAAGCGCTCTATCATAAGCAAGACATACCCATCTCAAACACAATATTTTCATTTAATCGTTTCTGAATACCAAGGAGAAAAAACTTCAAGACATTGACTGTTAATTTTATCAACTGATCCTATCTCTTGCGAATCTAAGCGTTTTTTTTGTTATTTCAGCATGTGTTCTTTAATTAATAAAATATTCTCCTTTAACTTTTTTAATGGAATTTACATACTTGTTAATGAGAATGTAATGTTTGCGTCAATTTGACTTATTTTACAAATGACTTTCATCAATAAAATTTTTTTTTTAAAAATAAACCGGTTTTATGCTTATTTTTCATTGTATTATTTAATATTTTTTAATAAAAATTTAACATATGTCTGCCATGTGCTTATTTAAGCGAGATTAAGCGGGTTTTGATTATTTCAGAATGTTTCTTTAACTATTAAAATATTCCTCTTTAACTGTTTGAATACAATCTGCTTAATTTTTGATATTTCATAAAAGCCAAATTTGTTTTTATATGTTATGAAATAAAATAAATTAAGTAAAGACACTCGATCAAAAAATATATATATTTCTTTAATCATAAATGAAAATAATCTAAACATTTGAAATCTAATGTTTTTAAATCCTTTACTTCCTTTCCATTTCCATTTTATTAATTTATTAAAATACATGATATTTATGTCATATATATATATATATATATATATATATATATATATATATATATATATATATATATATATACATATATTTTTATTTTTAGCATTTTAGCTCGATGTTACCCGGTGTTTGGAAGTGTATGCTGAGCAAAAAAAAAAAAAAAAAAAAAATTACGGTATATATTCTTAAAATTTGACCCTATTATAAACCCTTAATATCTATAGTTGTTAGCTCAAATTCAGTTATTAAGTTACATCCATGTCCAAGGAAC
>NC_136511.1:21769178-21774178 GCF_053919585.1 Euprymna scolopes | reverse complement strand
TACTTGATAAGTTGTTATGTCTATGTAAAAAAAAAACATGCTCTCAACCAAAATGTAACACCGTGGAAGAGGAGATGCTATCCCATTCGCTTTGCACAGCTTCCCACAGTTTGTCATTGTTCAAACAAAGTTCTTTCAGCCAAGGCACGAGATATTATAGACCAAATATTCTCGAGTGTGTTTAAATCGGGGCTTTAGACTGGCCAAAACATTACATCAGTTGTCTTATTAGGCAACCATTTTTTCTGACTTTAGCAGGGGAATTATCATGTTGAAAAATAATGTTCGGCGATATTCCCATCTTCTGAATACTTGCTAACCGTCCTGTTTTTAATATTCTAATGTATTCCTTTGAATTGATTGACTTCTCACATTAAATAAGTTCCCCAACTTCTGCTGCAGCAAAAGTTCCCGTACCATTATCCCTCCATTCCCGTGTTTAACTCTTGCTTTTATGCAACTTTGCGAAAACCTTTCGCCAGTTCTACGTATTCTCCGTTTGAGTGCATCACTAAGAAGTCAAAATCTTGATTCATCTGACCAGAAAACATTCCTGAACCAGTCTGTATAATCCTTGCCATAAAACGAGAAAAAAATCCGTTTATCATTGATGTTCTTAGATACACATTTTTCTTTGTGCACCTTTTAAAAAATCACATTTCTGGCATTCGTATATCATCTAGAAAGAGAATTTCCAGCCCCTGTGTTGAATTCTTTGCTATGGTCAACATAAGTTTTCTTTCAATCCTTAAAAACAGTTAATTCAAACCTGTGGTCGTTCTTCAAAGTGTATGCTCTAGGGCGACCACAGCCAGATTTTCTTTGAGTAGGTAGACGCCATGGAGAGAATGCGGTATTTGAGTGATAGGACTTGCTGGAGAGCTGTCTAAATTATTTTTTTTTTATTTTAATACAAAATTAGAAAGAAGTTAGATGACCGCCGGCCCCCATTTCATCTTTATTAGGCATGTGCCTCGGTGTCTTGAACTCCAAATGGGGATCTTATATTAGATAATACCAGTGCCGAGACTAAGCACTAAATAATTGCCTTTTTTCTTTCTTGTCTTTCGGGCCAAACTTAAAGGGTAGTAGATGAAGCATAGACTAGCAAAGGTACGGTGATGGGGATTACAACAGACACCCCCTCCGCATTTTTGAGTTGTCTTGTGTCTAATTATTTGTTTATTATTGTTTTGTTATAAATAAAAGGAATATGTAACACCAAGTGGAGTATCTGTTCCGATGCTATACTGAAGATAATTTCTGGAGGTCAATGGATGGGAAAATCTCTATATTGAGACAATTATAATTTTTGGTCGCCGCCAAAGTGCATCTTTTGCCCTTGCTTTGGGGAGCTGGGTTTCCTCACATTAAAAACGATCTTGTGTCACATTTTGCTTTCGTGGGGAAGCAAACAAATAAAATACGGAAAAAAGTGTTTAATTAATATTAATATATATGCACAAAAAATATCAAAGTATAAATTTTTAATTGAAACATTTTGGGGGTTTTCTATTATTTAGGGCTAATATAGTCATATATATCTTTGTACCACGCCCAGCGAGATATAGAAAGCAAGTTATGACGTAAGCCATTACTTGGATTACGTAATTAATTAAAAATCGAAATATTTAATTTACGGGCCAATGAGAAATGTATCTTTTTTTTTTTTTTTTGTTATTTTATCTTATCACCAAGGCAAATGAACGTAGTTTCCAAGAGAGAGAGAGAGAGCGAGAGAGAACGGGAGAAAAAGAGGGTATAGGAATAAAAAGAGAGAGAAAGAGGGCCTTCGACAAGGTATGTCATAAGGGCCTACTTCACAAAATTTCCAGCTACGGTATAACTGGAAATGTGTTCTCAATCATTAAATCATTTCTCTCCGATAGGCTCATAAGAGTAGTGGTCAATGGACAAAAATCAGAGGCCTGCAGTATTAATGCTGGAGTCTCTCAAGGGTCCAACCTGGGCCCAACTCTCTTACTAATCTACATCAACGATCTCCTTAAACAAATACTTAAATCACTCGTGCTGATGATACGAACTTTACATCTGTGCTGATGGTACTTTAACCTTGCAATTGAATAAATAAAAAAAAACACGATTTAAAAAATAGCGCGGATCACTATCTGCATTAGCACCGAAAAATGTTATTAAACATTTATTAATAATTTCTCACTTTTACAAACATTTGATTTTAAATTTCTTTTTAAATGACGACTTTTATCGACTTTTTTTAATATCCCCCCAAATGGTGTTTATTCCGAAATCCGTTGTTAACATGGAGAGGTTGAGGGTGTTTATTCTGAAAGCCGTTCTTAACATTTGTGGAGGTGGACCTAATGAAAATAAATAAATAAAATTAAAAATAAATAAATAAATTTAAAAAAAATCATTTACTGATAACTTCTCACTTTTACAAATATTTTTTAATTTACATGAACAAATTGTTGAATAATGCGAAAACAAAACGTTTTTGTAATAAACTTCGCGATAATTTTTTGGGTAAATATTTACATTTAGGTCCACCTCCACAATTTTCTTTTTTAAATGACTACTTTTATTGATGAATAAATCTACTTCTCTGCCAGGGCACTGAACCCCTCCTTTTTTTTAATAGTATTTTAGGATGGGTATGTTGACAACAAATATCAGTTAAATTTTGCAAATAGCCCCCCTCCAAAAGTTGTGTTTATTCCGGAAACTGTTTTTAAGATGAGGGGGTTGAGGGTGATTATAAGGTGGACCTAATTTAAAGAAAAGAAAAAAAAAAAGTTATTTATGCGCACATAAGCAACTATTTTTTTATTAACTTTTTTTTTTACTTTTTTATTTAAAAATTAGTAAACTTCAATGAATAGAATAATAAATCATTTATCATTAATATGTGTTTTTGGTTTTGTGTTGAATGAAACTTTTTTTTTTCATTACAACGATAATGAACCAATTTAAATCTCCCGGCATGCGTTTAAGGGTTACAAAATTGTCAATAAATCGTTTAGTTACTAAGCCAACGTCAATAAATTAAAAAAAAACTGTTACGTGCGCATGCATTAGCCTTGACTAGGGGGGCTAAGGGAGCGACCATTAAATAATTATGCTGGTTGCCATGGAACTCAATGCCAAAGGAGTACCTAAAGTGGCACTTATGCACTTATGTTATCGTGCTATTTTTTAAAATAGTATTTTCCTGTTTAATTCAAATTTTGCAATATGTTTTTCTTTTATTAATTTGTTAAGTGAAAGTACAGATATAACCCGGTCGGTTTCTAACGCGAGGAAAATCTAACCCCCCCTAAAAAAGGGGTACTCTAGATAATAACAAAACATTAAAATTGCCTCAGTCTCGAAAGATGTCTTCTCTACTGAACGAGGAAAAAAACGGTGAAGTGTAGTTCACCTTCTGTTTCTCTCCCCCTCTCTCTTCCTCTCTTAATATCTCTCTCTATCCATCTCTCCCTTTCCCTCTCTCAATCTATCTTTATCTCTATATCACCCTCTCCATCTCTCTTTGAGCCCCTTTCTCTCTAACTCCCTCTATCTCTCTCCTTTCCTCTGTCTCATCCCTCTCTGTTTCTAACTCTCCCCCTCTCTCTGTTTATCTATCAATCTCTTTATTTCTCTATCTCCTTCTCTTTCTCTATTTTCCTCTCACTGTGTCTTGTATATCTATATATCTTCCTCTCTATCTGTCCATCTCTAATCCCTCATCCTATTTTAGTCTCCTAAATTAATTACAGTGAATAAGGCATTGTCAAAACATGGATAAATCCTATTTTAGTCACCTAATTTACTGACTGTGAGAATATAAGTTATTTGGAATTTACTGCTACCTTGAACAGCACCAGAAGTAACTGGTAAAACCTTTCTAATTAAATTGATTTTGGCAGACATTTCGTAACAAAATGACATAGCCTTAGCCCTTGCTGCATGAGGAATAACTGCGACCTTGCTGCCAAGTAAAAGAATTATTTATTCTACTTTAAAACATTCAATTTTTCAAAAATCTCATGTTCGACATCTCCAAAACATCCAATATGGGGGAAAATATTGCAAAAATGCAAACTTATTGTTTAGGATGAATGCACAATGGTACGCAAAAAAATCTCTTGAGGTTCCTGGTCGATCCTTGCAAGATTTGCGTTGCAATGTCAGCCCATTTGGGAATGCAGTAAAATTGCTTGCAAGAGATTTCAGACAAATGTTACCTGTTATTCTTCAATCAACACCAGCAGATGAAATAAATGCTTGCCTCAAATACTCTACTTTTTTGTTCCATGTGAAGACATTAAACTTAACTCAAAATATGCATGTACAGTTGCAGACTGTTCGATCCGCACAAAAATTTTTGCATCACTTGTGGGAAATTGGGTACGAAAAAGTGCCAGCTGATCAGAGTTAAGGGCAAAATTCTTTGACTTTAAACTTCTGTAATTTCTGTAATTTTATTTCATCAAAAGAATAGTTAGTTGAAAAGGTTTTTGCAGATATTCAAATTATAAGAATTCCATTTGATTGAGTGAATGAGCTATTCTTGCAGGTAATACAAAGATGCCCATGAACTTAACGCTATTATTCAATGTAAAATTCCAAGTGAGGTAGTCAAATACAAATTCATCGACACTGTTGTGGAAGCAGATAAAGTGGTTAATTATCCAACAGTTATATTTGCCAGCGATGCCACCGCATGTATTGCAACTGAAATTTGGTGTACTAATTATCATGTTGTGAAATATAAACCAATCCAAGCTTTGCAATGGCACATAGCTTGCAGTATAAAAAAATTAACAAACAATATCATAGAAACAACAATCTTAACAGGACTATTCGCAGATGAATATATCTTCATTCCATGCATTCATATGATTCCACCGGATACATCATTACACTTTAGGAAATTGCACTTTCCAATTTTATTGGCATTTGCAATAACCATCAACAAAGCACAGGGAACAATCTTTACAATTGTGGGCCTTACAGTTACACACTGACTGTTTTTT
>NC_136511.1:21709178-21766678 GCF_053919585.1 Euprymna scolopes | reverse complement strand
ATTTATAATGGGTTTTAAAATTTTTCAGCAGAACCCGTGGAATTTCCACGGTTCTGCTAGTAATATTTAATATTTTAACACTATTTTATACTTATATTTTTTAACCACGTTGGTTATTTTAAAATGATCGTGCGATATTTTTTTAAATATTTACTCTTTTTCAGAAAATATGTATTATCTAGACGCATGGGTTATTGTTTTGTTTGTTTTTGTTTTGGTTTTTTTTTGAATAGGAGTCACAACTTATCAAGGCCCTGAGACCACTCGAGGATACGGGCTATTGAGTGTATAGTAACCCATGGGACATTATCGCAGTAGTTTTTACTAAAAGGAAATTTCGTAGATTGGATTACTTTAGGGGCGGTTCATCAAGAATTTGTTTATGTTGGACTTGAAAACAGCCAAGTTTTAGTCAGGTGAGAACCAGGGAAACGAAGAGAGTTCCACATGCGTGCAGTTCTAATAAAGAAGCTTTGTTAATGGCATCTACAGTTAAACATTGTGGAAATTTATTGACAGTAGTTTCGCTAGACGGGTATATTTCAAAAAGATTGGCAACGAGGGGCCAGAGATTGGAGCTCAGAGCTAGCACTTGCCGATACAAGAATTACAAGCTCGAAACGTCCCTTTTTGTTGTTGTTCTTCTCATTAATATAATTATTATTAATATCATTGTTGTTGTTATTATTATTGTTATTATTATAATTAATAATAATAATAATAATAATAATAACAATATTTAATATATTACCACTACTTTATACATCTTATATTTATTATTGTTGTTGTTATTATTATTATTATTATTATTATTATTATTAATGATGATGATGATGATATTATTATTATCATCATCATTAATAATAATAATAATAATAATAATATTTAATATATTACCACTATTTTATACATCTTATATTTATTATCGTTGTTATTATTATAATTATTAATAATAATGATGATGATGATGATAATAATACTACTACTACTACTACTAATAATAATAATACTAATAATAATAATACTAATAATAATACTACTACTAATAATACTAATAATACTAATACTACTACTACTACTACTAATAATAATAATAATAATAATATATTACCACTATTTTATACATCTTTTTGTATGTGACAAATGTATTAACTAACTCAATACATCATGAGTTGTATATGCCGTTCACTGTGGGTTGCGAACCCACAGGAGGTTTTTTCTTCATTCTTCTCGGTTCAAGGTAAGTTGTTTGATCGACACCGAACTGTTGAAGGATGTCCAATCAAAAACATTTTCTACCCACCTTCCCCAGGCTTTGCTATTGATTCTTTTTATCCTAACGCATCCTCACAACTTAATTTGACCGGTCAGTGGCTGATTGTTTGTACATAGTAAGAAAGATTAGGTGTTTTTCTTTTGATGTTATCAGATAAATAGGTTAGGGAAGCAGTTTGCCGGAGAGGGTTTTTTTTTTTTTTTTTGAGATTTAGCTTTCAAAGCAACGCCAATTTTAATAGTATTGGGGAGTAGGAGTGTTAAATTTTAAACACAATAACACGATAAAATGTAATTTTCGAGGCGTGAGTGGGGGAATAATTTCTCTTTTCATCTTATTATTTATAAAGGAAATTTAATAGTTCTTCACTTTTTTTACGGGTTAAAAAACGTTTTTGTAGGGGGAGAGTGTTAAATTGGAAAGAAAATAACACGATAAAATGAATTCATTTTTGGTAAATATGATCTGGTTGACCAATACACAATCTACCTTTGGAAACTTCTCTAGAGGTTTTTGGGTGTGCTAAAAACGAATAACGCATGTAAAACAGAAGCCTGCAAATACGACCATATTTGTTCACAGCCGCGTCTAAACATGTTTATGGGGGAATAGAGATACAATATATATTATTATTACGACGACGATGATGATGATAAATAAACAAAAATTTGGAAAATGTTACATAAAATAAGACAATGATTATTTTTCCGCGCTTACGAATTTATTTTTGTAATGTTTTACGAGTTGATCAAGGATCGTTTAATTCCTAACAAACAACAAAAAAAAGAAAAGAAAAGAAAAGAAAGAAGTAACAATCTACATTTTCTGGGCTAATCCGTTGAAACCGCCTTTATAAATAGTTTGAAAGCAGAAATTTGGAAAAAAAAAACCCATAAAATTTAAAACTTTAGTTCGGGGTATCACTTTTCTATATAAATTTTACGTCATATGAGCACCCTCTTTTTGGCCACCTAGCCTGGAAAAATAAAATAACGATAATTTTATGATCTTTTTTTTTTGCGCGGAGGGGGATAAATTATTTTTACAGATACCATTCTGTTCTTTCACCTAATAATTTCATAAACAGAACGAACTCTAAAATATGAAAAATGTAATTCTGGTGGCAGCGCCAAGGGGGTGGGGATTACATTACAAACATAAAAAAAAACGGAAAAATTATTTTAATTTTTATGGAATTAATATTTAAATGGTTACTGCTAGACAAATGTATAATCTACCTTCCAAAACTTGTATTCTAGGTCATTCCGATGTACTGAAAACGAATATCGTTGAGGTCGGTAATATATATATATATATATATATATATATATATATATATATATATATATATATATATATATATACTAGCGGGGGTACCCGGCGTTGCCCGAGTGTTTGTTTCCGGGACGTGGGGGGGTTAAAAAATGTTATGGTAGGTAAGTAGGAAGGATCAAACCCGGAGTCATGAGTAAAAGTAGGAAAATAAAGTGTGAAAAAAAAACATCTGCAACGTTAACAGTTCGGCCACCAAGAAATGTCCATTCCAGTTGTTTAGGAAAAAAAAAAAAAACGACTACGGTAGGTCGGCGCGAATGTGAAAACATAATGTGAATTTTCCAGCACGCTAACCACTACGCCACAGAGCACTGCAGCTTAGTTTAGTGATTTTAAATAACTTCACATGAAAGAACTACGAAGCCAAACCGGTGTTCTCTTCTCAACTGTTCCTTGTGAACGATCCCCAAACGGTGTTAAGTGGTGGCAGGGGGAGGAGGAATTTATTAGAGAGAAAATATTTTACCACTTCCATTGATCTTAACCGATTTTGGCCGTGACTTCTCAGCAGAAAAAGTATAGAAATCTAAGATTATCGAGGAATTTGAGAAATAATAAGCCTCTAACACACCTCGGATATTGTTCTGCCGTTTGTGCATATTATATTTGCATGAAATATCTTGATTTTTAATCCTATTAATGTCAAAATCAGACTGGAAAAAATGAGTTCATTTTATTTATATATATATATATATATATATATATATATATATATATAATATAATATAATAATATATATATAATATAATAATATAATAATATATATATATATATATATTTAAAAGTCTCTAATTGTCTTGTTTCGTGGCTAAAACTAGGCACCGCCAAAACTGGGGGGGGGGCAGGTCAGTAATTTTGACGGACCGTCTTTTTAAAAATCTACCAAAAATCAGGTAATTATCCGATCAATACGAAATTTTCAGCGATTATTAAGAGGATGGTCCTTATAACAATGTTCTTATTTTTCATAAACGATATTTATATATGTATATATATATTTGCTTACAAAACCCCCCTTGTTTTGAAATGGAAACAAATATGCTTAAAATAATCATCTTAAACTGAACACAACATATTGTGTTGTTGTAAGGGACAGAATTATAGATTTAAAAATATTGTTTGCATACCTTATTTTGACGTCTGGATATCAGAACTTCGATTGTGCTTAATTATCCCGCTTTTGAGTTTTGAAGTGTGAAATTCGGTGAATATGTTAAGTAAACTAATTAATTTAAGTTAAGCAAAACAAAAAATATATATTTATACGAAAAAAGCAATTTTAAAATCTTTGATAAATAAATTAACATTTTTTTTTAGCGAGCCGAATAATGCATGACTATTATTAAACAGGGCATGCTTTGATGAATCGATAAAAAATCGATAAATATTGTGCCCTTTGTGTTAAAAATAGCATCATTTTTTTCGATCAAGTTTGAAAATGTTTGCCGCCTTTCGACTATGGTGGACCAAACGCGCTGAAATAATTTTTTTTTATTGTGCTTTAAACCGACCCCTATTTTTGGGAGCCTGGCCCCCACACACATACACATTAAAAACCAAACTCATACAAATGGTCAACCATCTGGTACTGGCCAGCCTCAGCTTTATAATACATTGAAATTTTCGTCACTGAAAAATAAGTTGTTTTTTTTGGCCTGTTTGGTCTTCCATAGTTTGCTTTTTATCAAATTCAAACGTAAACAGTGTCAATTTAGACTCTAGATCGACGCGAAATAACTGGTTTCCTATATGAATAAGTGGAATTATTTTAAATCCAGGTACTTATATTATAATATTTTTGCCTATTCTCTTAGAAAATCATTCTAAATCTTAGTTAGACAACAAAGAAATAAATTAATTATTTCAAAAACCTTCTCTTTTTTTTAAATATTTATGTACGTTTTTTGTGGAAGACAAAAAATGTCAATTGTTAACTTTTTTGGAAAATTTATCATTTAAAATTTAATTAAAAATAGTAGAAAAGGTTTTGCATTATTCTGTTTTCTATATGATAAAATTCAGGGTTTTATCTTTCTGGAAAAAAAAGTTACTCCGAAATAATGGATTTTAATAAATGTAATTTCGTTTTAAAAAACAATAACAACTTGATTTTTCGGCCATTTTTGGCGGTGCCTAGTTAAAACCGTCATTTTGGTTACAGAATCCGGTTTAGTAAGTCCGGTTTCGCGCAAAGTCTAGATGCCTACAAACAATAAATGCACTTTTTTATTTAACTATAATAACGACATGATGATTGTTTAAAAGAAATTCATTTAATAAATGATGTTTTTTGTTATTTAAACCAGGTATTTGCTTTGCCCAATTTGTGCGTGATTAAAACGAGAACTTAATTTAAAAAAAAAGAAAGTTTTTTTCTATTCGAAATCACGTATTTCCGTTTATTTTATTGATATCTCTTTTGCATGTTGGAATTGTTTTCATACAATAAAAAGCAAATATGTGTTTCTAATCTAAAAGAAAAATACTTGATCAATTTATACATTACAAAAAATATTTGATCAATGTATATATTAATGAAAATATTTGATCAATATATATTTAAAAAAAAATATTTGATATAGTTATTTAGGACTAACCCTGGGTAGTTTATCTCCTGAAATGTAAATTAAAATCTACTATTTTATATCTAATAGAGAATATAAAAGGATTTGTTTAAATAAATTAATAACACTTCATATTTTCTCTCAGCTGTCTTTGGCGACAGTTTGTTTGACACGTCTCGCCAGGAGGCGACTCAAGTGATTAGTTGTCACGGTCGGGTTAAAGAATATGAGGTCGATGGTGCGAATTTTGAATCATCCCGCCCCGCAATTCAATACCTATTTTTTTTTTCAATTAAAGGAGCAAGGAGCAAAGTTTTATTTAAAAAAAAAAAACAAAAAAAAAAAACTTGTGTTTTCTTAAAAAAATCTTTTACACTTCGGACTTTCCGGGTAAATTTCTAAAAAATACTACATTTTTTTGTTTTAAATTTGAATAAATTATTTATTGATCGTTTATCCTCAATTTGTGATATATAACACTTTAGTGAATAAATTAATAATTTATTTTTTAATAGGCATTTAAAAATGAGCGCGTGACTTAATCCGACTCCCTATTTTCCAAGCTTATAATTTCTCGAAAAACCCTAATTTTTTTTTCAATTAAAGGAGCAAGGACCAAGGTTTCATTTAAAAAAAAACACAAAAAAAAACAAATAAAAAAGACGATCAACGTGGTAAAAAAAGGGTTTAAACTTCTGACTGTACAGGTAAATTTCTAAAAACCACTACTTCTTTTTGTTTTTAATTTGAATATATTATTTATTGATATTTTATCTTCAATTTGTGATATATAAAACTTTGTTGAGTCAATTAATTATTTACTTTTAATAGACATTTGAAAATGGGGGGGGCGTGGATTTAAAAAAAAAACGTTCGTCTAAAATATTATATTCAGTTTATTGGAAAAAGCATACAATTTTACATGGACCCTGAAAATAACGTAAAAATAGAATCAATAGAAAAATTTTAATAGATTTTTAAAGTTTAAAAATTGAAAAATACTTAACTCGTAAAATTCAATTAATTTCATTACTCTTTTTTAAAAAATAAAAAATAATAGTTCTGTTACGTTTTATACAACTTTAATAGTTTATTTTGGAAGTATAATCCATAAAGAAAATAAACAACCCACCTTTAAAAGAGAAATTACGAGTTTATTTTATATTTTATTCGCAGTTTCGTGTTAGGGGTGTTAAACATCCCTAACAAAATTCTGATACACCTATTGCTGCGCTAAAGCAGCTAGCTATAAAACATCTCCGGGCTCCATCGTTGGCCCCATGAACTGTACTTGATCCTGTCGCACATATTCATTCCAATTCTGATGGGTGTGTTACACTTCTGGAGAAGAAGGGTCCATATGTGTTAGGGGAGGCTTGATGATTTTAGGTCCATAACTTTGCTAAGCAAAGAGTTAAAGACAAACCAGTTGCAGCTCGTTCTAATGATTAGTCGAATCTTATCAGAATTACGCTGTGAAAGGGTTAGGGTTAGGGTTAGGGTTATCAGAATTACGCTGTGAAAGAGGGAGATCAATAAAATAACATTTTTCATCTGGTCCGCACAATCATAGATGGTTTATAAGACGACATCAAAGCTGCGCTGATCAATGTAGATCAGTCTAATAGAGTCAAACCTGGGTTCAAAAGATGTGGTCTAGAGGCTGCCGGATTTAATCCGGCTTTCACAGATGGATCTCAATTTTGAATACTCAACCGACGGCAGTGATTAAGATGAATAGAATGCTTTATTATCTCTCATGGTGTACGTCAAGGATAACTGGTGTCTCTCTTGCTGTACGTCCTCCGCTTGAACCATTCTTGCGCAAATTAAGGGGATACTGGGCTGATCCTGCGCGGAATTGCTCTTCCTGGCGGCTCGTGCGCAAAATTCTCTCACACGGACGTCAGCTCAGGCCCATTTCTAAGACCAGGAATCGCTGCCGGTGCTGCCCGTAACACCGTACCTATAGGGTAGTTCGTTGCACAAGGCGACGATTTCTGGACTATTATTGACACTGCTGTCCCTGAGAGTGATTGGAGTAGGCCAGGTGGGAGAGGTGATCTTGCTTCGTGAGAGCAGCAGAGAAGGGCTTTAACTGTTAGCCCTCCCGCTCATAGGAATAGACTGTTAGTTTCGGGAATAAAACCTTCGGAATATTTTGATCTCTCCAGACTGAGAACCACCGCTCGAAAATAGGTCATGGATTTGATTTCTCTAATGGACTCCGACCTGAGCCGGACGCTGAAGGAAGATCTGCAGGCCAGTAACGCAGTAGCGACAGTGAGAGCCGGAACCCGCCTCGAGAAAAGTTTGCAGAAGCAAGGATGTCTTGTCCCAGGAAGAATGGGGGACCCTCAAACGCACGGAAGGAGTGCGACAGTTGATACGACATGAAGAATCTGGGGGATTGGCCAACATTGCTGGGGAGTTCACAGGCGCTAGACTGCACGCGCCCCAAAATCCCGCCTGCCAAGAGGACGCTTCTATCGCCAACAAAGAGGCAAGCAACACAGATGCCCTCGGCAGCAGAAAAGCAGTAGGGTCTCTTATTCCAACTAGCGTCTGAGGATGATCTAAAGATCCCAGCGACATTAATTTGCCATGTGGAATTATCATCTAGAAAAGACCACGGAGGCTTAGTTGAGTTCTTCATCCCAAGTGGCCATAAAGAATACTGTCGCTATGTGTCTTCAGACCCCGCGAAACTCAACCCAGACTTCCTCGGCTAAACAATAATCCCCACACTCTTTGATTCTACCCCAGCTGTCGCTAGACTATCGTCCCGGGAAAGGCAGGAAACCCCCGATAACAGAAGAGCTACCTCTGCTTCTCCAATAAGGAAAGAGACAACAAAGAAGCCACCATATTTTCTAGGAGACCGGATAAGCGACGTATACCCTCTTCACGCTAATTCTTATATCACACAGTGCCATACGAGTCTACTAAATTTGCTGAAACAGAAAGTTGATGGGAAGAGAACGACAGACACAAGAATATCCCTAACACCTTTTTAATGACATAATGTGCGTAAATCCAGAATGGAACGCCCGAAGGCCATCTAGAGTATGATGTCGATTCTAAGTGGACGTTCCATAACATAACGCTGGTGGGAGAAGAGAATAACTCCCTCAAACAGCTGGGGTTCAAGTGCGAAAGGAGGGCCCCTATATACGTTATCCCTATTTCTATATATCCCCCAAAACTTACATTTCCATCGGATTTGGGATATATTTTGCGAGATGGACGAGTAACGTCCAAGTTGCTTTTAGACATCTTCGCCCAATCATGTGGCAAACTTATAGCACTCATAGACAAAATTATGAAACTTTATACCAGTGGTGGTCGATGAATAAAATAATAATAAAAACGGACTTAACGTGGTCTCTTCTGAACGAAAAGGGCATGAGTTGTCGAAGCAAAACCTCTAGGGTTCTGAGGGATCGCATGTTTATGAACATAGCTATGACTTCATTGCCGGAGACTAACTACGATTCCATAGACGATAATCGCGTTCTAGAGGGGCATCACGATGTCTTTTAAACATACGATGATCACGAAAGTAGGCGGTTGTATTTGCTAGTTAGGCGAACAGTTAGCATAGTTCACACATATGCTTATGGTAGACAGATCGTAGCCGATGTTTCTGTGACAAATACGCGTTTCACCTCGTCGTGGTATATGCATCCAATTGCGTACTAGAGCGGGCTTTCCTTTTTTCGGCAGTTGGACGTGTTTCCCGGGGGTCGGAATGGTTAATCTTATTGGGTGAATGGAATGCTATTTTTGATCTCAGAGTAGATAGAATAGGCGAAACTAGCGGGACGGATGGGTGTAACACAAGTCTGTTGAACCTAATGGCAAGATGCGATCTGTTAGATAGATTTCGGGTGGACGTGGCTCTCATTGATTAAGTCACTCTGACACAAACTACTTATGAGCATGTGAGATTAAGAAAGCATTTCCACGCTATCCGGGTACTGGAAGTTAAATACATCTTTACTGGAGATAGCTGACTTCCGGGAAATCTAACTACACATGATCCGAAATGTCTAGTGGGGGCCGTATTTTTGGCGTATGTTTTAAACAGGATATCTAGCTTGTGAAAAATAGTTCGGAAGTACAGACAAAGGCCGAAGCGTCTGTAAGGATTTGGCTTCGAAGGGGACATTCTTTTAAAGGTTGAACGGATGCGTGCGATACTTACGTCTTTCCAAGCACTCTTTACCGGATGGTTCTATGTCACCTGCCTGTGGGCCGCATGGTGAATTTGACGCATTCGCTATTTTTCCTTTTGTGGAACCAGCTTGTCCATAGCCAGGTCTGTACTCAACATCCGATTATAAGGTTTTGGAAATTCCGAACTTGCAAACCACAGAAATGCCGAAAATTCCTGAACAGAACTCTGAGGGGGGAGCCGGCATGGGACCTATATGTGGGTCAATATTTCACAACCTTATCCAAGATCACTTGATCGAATTTTGAATGAGACAAAGTGTGTAATAAATTGCGAACAGACGGGCTTACCTGACAAACGCTCGAGGTTTGCACTCTGCAAAGCGGGCACGTCCAAAGAAAAATGGCAAGATGGCGGCGGCCGGTTAATATTGCCAAGTAATCACGCAAAATCTCGTGTTCTCTCGCACACACGAGAGTTCAGCTTAGCATAAAAACGGGTCACTGTGAGCAAGAAGGGAGAAGGAAAACGTAGTCAAGACAAAGACGACGCTTCTGACGACTGAGAAGAAAAAAGAAGAAAAAGAGCAAGAAGTAGAAGAGGAAGAAGAGAACGATACATGAGAAGACGAGGTGTGTGCG
Source organism: Euprymna scolopes (assembly GCF_053919585.1). Lineage (NCBI taxonomy): Eukaryota > Metazoa > Mollusca > Cephalopoda > Sepiida > Sepiolidae > Euprymna > Euprymna scolopes. Next base: position 21,756,685 of record NC_136511.1, on the reverse strand, counting down.
GTTTTGAGTAAATCGAAACAGACAGAAAAAAAACTCTGATTACACAAAGTAATCAGTCACAGTTCCTAAACGAATCTCGATGGACGCTTAGAGTGACTTTCCACATCCTAGAATTGAGCGCCAGGCGGGGACAATAATAATTTTGAAGATTCTCTAACCGTCCGATTGGTTAGAAACGCTGTACCCCTCAATGACATGCTATTCAGAAGTAAACAGCTAAGTAACCCCTTTTGTCCACGGCGCGAGGAAGATATCTTAGAAACATCAGAATATGCATTTTTGACTTGTTCCAAGCTGCGTGCTTTCGGTTAGTCTGTCATGGCTCGCATCGTCACCGATTAAGTGATGTTCATGAATTGAGTATCCGTAGACTAAAACGCAGATCTTTTTTTATGATCTAGAGAGGAAGAATGGTGTTACTAGCGACCTTAGCCGTAGCTAGACTAGTCGTGTGGACATCGTTATTGAGATACGGCGTCTGTGGGAGGCGCCCTTTTATCGACATCTAATTTTGCATTTAAAACACCAACATAAAATCAAAATCAAATGCGATAGAAGGAAGTTATCTCGTTCCCTGTGTAGCAGGAGGTTGATACATATTGTTCGTTTAGGTGGGTCCTCACTAACACAATCATCACTCAAATTCTTTTTTTTTTTTTCACTATTGTTATTTTTCTTATTTTGAGGTGTTTTAAGGCTCTCATTACCCTCGCCGATCATCCTTCATATATCACGTGCATCATTTTTATACCTTATTTTCCTAGTGTAAATGAAAGTAAAGAGCAGGGGACTAAGAGATATTCCGGAAGAAAGAATGTTGCAAATGCTGGGGGAAATAAAAATACCAGCACAATACATAGTAATGCATAGCTAGGCCATGTGGAATATTCTCATGCCGACGGAGGAAGAGGCAGCAAACGTGGCGATAGGAGACATCACGTGGAAAAATATCAGAAAAAAAACGGAGTATATGTCAAAAAAAAAAAAAAAAAAGACAACGATTACGATATTGAGAGTCTCACGAATTTAAGCGAATAACAAGTTTAAGTCATCATGCTCCAATATGGGGAAGCACTGGGCGTTTATCCAGTAAGGGGCGCAAGGAACATTATAGCGGCAAAGTACAGAGTGGATCGAAAATGCTTCAATGAGATCGCAGCCCAACTCAATAGCGAAGGCTGGACAATGTCTGTAACTGCGAAGTGTAAGAAACCACCTTGCTGGCATTGGCAGAAACCCTGTAACATGTCGAAAGCGTGCTCTCAGAAGAATGCCGCGGGGAAGACAACAGAAGTGCCGCTTCCCAAAAAGACGAAGGAGGCAAAAACAGAGGAGAAGGGAGACTATATCTGGAGAAAGGTCGCCGCTAAGAATGGGAAAGGCGTAGAGGTGCCAAGTTGGAGTTATTGTTCCCCGACTAAGCACCATCCACACGGTTTCAGATTATGCAGGACTGCAGACCCCTAAAGCAAGTGTTCAGAAAAGGTTCTTAGCTAGTCGAGTGACTGCATCTCTCCATCATCGATAGGAAACCCACAAGATGCTAACTCCCTGATCCTTCCTTTTTCGTCCCCGGCTACCGCAATAAGCACTCTTGGAGTAATTTCATACACCCTCCACCAACCCCAGTTTCTTTGCTCCTACCTCGAATTTCAGCTCCATATAGAGAAAGACATGTTTGTTTTCGGCTAATACCAAGCCGGAAAACAGTTGGCATTCAACCACTTAAAAGGTATATGGAGGATCTCACTGACATCTTTTTTATATTTTGTTACTTTTCCCCATATCCCAATGAAATAAAATTAAACAAAGGACATTTTATAAAAGTGTATGTGTACCAATTTATTTTATTGTTTGAAAAATGATAAAAAAAGAAAAAAAAAAGAAAGGCACACACAATATGATTAAGGGAGCTTAGGTAGAACGATCCCCGGTGTGATTGAGCTAATGTAGTGACTGATAACTTTAGCTTAGCAATAAGACCAGCAACGAAAAGAATACAAATTGATGGGGGAATAGTTTTTTTTAATTAATACACTACTTCTATCCTTCCGGATGATATCCTCAGATTCTCGCTGACCTCATTGTTATAGGTAAAAGAAACTGTTGATATTATTAGGGAGTGCTTTCAAATTGTGTCAATATTTACAGACGAGTGGTCACCGACGATGCAAGCATTGAAAATCACGATAATTTGTAAGAGCTACAATAAAACATCTGTTTGTGTGAGGAAATGGAGGTGATTTTTATTACTTTATTTGAATTTTTTTTTATAATTTCCATCGACATTTCTTGATTTTGTTTTACTAGGAAGAACGAAGGAACACGGGGTTTTACTTTTGTAAGCATACAAAGAAATGCTTTGCGGCGATTTGATATTTATCACATCATAACATTGTGTGTATATACATATACATATATATACATACATATATATATATACATACATATACATATATATACATCTATATACATACATGCATATATATATACATATATATACATGTATATACATATATGCATATATATACATACATATATATACATACGTATCTAGTATATACATATATACATACATATATATACTTATATACATACGTATATACATATATATGCATATATATACATATACACATACATATATATACATACACACACATATATATACATACACACACATACATATATATACATATACACACACATACATATACATATACACACATACATATATATATACATATACACACATACATATATATACATATACGCACATACATATATATACATATACACACATACATATATATATACATATACACACATACATATATATACATATACACACATACATATATATACATATACACACATACATATACATACATATACACATACATACATATACACACATACATACATGTATATACACATACACACATATGTATATATATATGCATATATACACATACATATATATATACATATATATATACATACATATATACATATATACATATATATATACATACATATATATACATATATACATATATATACATACACATATACATACATATATATATATATATATATATATACATACATATATATATACATACATATATATACATACATATATATATACATATACATATATATATACATATACATATATATATATACATATACATATATATATACATATACATATATATATACATATACATATATATACATATACATATATATACATATACATATATATACATATACATATATATACATATACATATATATACATGCATATATATACATATATATATATATATACATATATACATATTTGTAAATGTCGGCTTTCTATAAATTGTAGTGAGAAAGCCCCCTCCTTGAGCGTTCGACAAGAACATCCAAGAAAAGAAAGCGAATTGTCCTTCTCACTTAAGAGCCCCATGTAAAGAATTCAACCTATTAAAAATAATAGGTTGAATTCTTTACATGGGGCTCTTTAGTTCACTCTGGAAAGTGAGAAGGACAATTCGCTTCCTTTCTTGGATGTTCTTGTCGAACGCTTAATTAAACATAATAGATTGAATTCTTTACATGGGGCTCTTAAGTTCACTATGGAAGTGAGAAGGACAATTCGCTTCCTTTCTTGGATGTTCTTGTCGAACGCTCAAGGGGGGCTTTCTCACTACAATTTATAGAAAGCCGACATTTGCTGGCCTATATGTGAACTGGTTGTCTTTTGTACCTAAATCACGTAAGGTCGGCTTAATTAATACTTTGGTACATAGAGCCCTCATGATTTGTTCACCTAACAGATTAGATGTTGAACTCGATAAGGCCAGGGAAATATTCATCAATAATGGTTATCCTGTTGACCTTATTGATGACTGTATTTTCAAAAAGGTTGCGGATTTAAATCCCCTAAAAAGTTTGGACCCTAGAAATGCCCGGTTTATTTGAAATTACCGTGGATTGGGGAGGGGAGTAATAGAATTTCCAAACAGATTCGAAGAAGTATTTACGAATGCTTCAATTCGGTGACCTTGCGTGTGGTATATACTACGAGATCTGCTTTTCCGTCTTTCCGCAAGGATAGTTTGCCTTACATCCAAAATAGTAATATTGTATATCAGTTTAGATGCCAGTGCGATGCTGGTTACGTTGGGCGCACATCCTTGCATCTTTTGATTCGTATGAACCAGCATGTTCCATCGAAGATCAGACAAGGGAGGATGGGGTTTGGTGGTCTCCCTCCTTCTGCAGCCTTGGACTCTGCTATTGGCCAGCATTTGGTTGACAACCCGTGCTGTGCCGATAGATATAAAATAGATTGGTTCGAGGTTCTACATAGAGCGGACTCCAAAAACCATTTAAAGATTTTGGAGGCCGGCTATATCGCGGTGCGTCAACCTTCTTTGTGTCGGCAAAAAGGAACATCACACGCATTGTTTCTCTTTGGGGAACTTTGAATTTTTTCTCCCGCTTTTTTTTTCTCCCGCTTTTTTTTTCTCCCTCGTTGTGCCAATATTTTTAATCGTTTTTAAACGTAAATAAATTTAATTAGTGTCCCCGTAGGTTTGGCACATTTAATAAGTTCCCCAATAGAACTCTTTATTTCCGTTACAATATTATTTAGATTGCTATCGATTTACTCCTGACGAGATGATAGCCGAAAGAGCTCTCGAGAAACTTCCGCCTAGTATTTTATTTAAAACTATATACAAATTCTGTACCTCTAAACATTAATTTATATATATATATATATATATATATATATACATATACATATATACATACATATATACATATATATATACATACATATATATATACATACATATATACATATATATATACATGCATATATATACAAGCATATACATACATATATATAAATGCATATACATACATATATATGCATGCATATACATACATATGTATATACATGCATATACATACATATGTATATACATGCATATACATAATATGTATATACATGCATATACATACATATATATACATGCATATACATACATATATATACATATATATACACACGTATATATACACACATATATATACATGCATACACATGCTATTATACTAACTTTTCATAAATGTATTATTTAAGTACGGAGAAAGCCCCAAATGTAATGACTCCTATTGTTTTCCACCTGAATGAATCATAGGGGAATGAAAATTTAATTGGTTTTATTCTGTTAATGAATTCATAACCTGAAATTTTCATCTCTCTGTTACAGATATTGATATTGTGAGGCCAAGAACGAAATTCCTGTCACAGGACTTCATATGTTTAGTTTAAAAATAGGAGGCTTTACATTTCGAACTGCTTTCGTAGTTCATTCTGACACGATACATGCATAGATTTAGAATAATAAAAAAGATAATTTGATATATTTATTAATTCCGGCTTCACACACACACACACACACACACACACACACACACACACATATATATATATATATATGTGTGTAATACTTGGTTACTTAGTTATTCATAAAACGATATTTCTACATTACCAATATAATTGAAATTTTCAGACAGTCTATCCTTAGAGTCGAGTTGCAACATAAAAGTCAGAGAACCTAAACAAAACCATCTGAGTTGTAAACATTTTTTTGAATGGATGTACACGTTTTTTGTTCTTTTTCTGTTTCTAACAGTTGTTTCTAAATAAGAAAATATGATTCTTTTTTATTATTAAATTTTAAGGTGAATGCACAATTTTTTATTCGAATAAAATTCACGGTACATATGCATTTTGGTAACCTGCTTAAATAATGCCTTTCTTATTTTTTTTTCAGCCATTTTTACCATGGAGAGGGGAAGGTTTTTTGTAACTATTTTTGTGCTTTTAACTAACAATTTATTATTAAAAAAAAATATCGTGAAATTATTAAAAAAACGATATTGTAAAAGTTGAGTTTAACTTGAAAGACCAACATTGTAGCCGGAGCGTATTTGTTTATTTAAAATGTTTAAATTTGTTTTCTTGACATGGAAATTAACTATTATGAGTTGATTAAAAAATAAATAAAAATAAAACCGAAATATTTTATTTGCTTATCGATTTTTAAACACCTATGTCAATTTTGTCGCATTTCATCGATTTTAAAACCACGTGGGATACGTTAAAACTATTGCGCGATATTTCAATTTCCACTCTTTTTCAATACATATGTATTATCTAAACGTATGTGTATTTATTTATATTGCTATTTTTTTTAATGATGTATACTGTTTTATAAATTGTAAATTTTACACATGTCATTAACTCATTCATGAGTCGCATCTTTCGCTTTATGTAGATTGCGAAGCTACACGACGCTTTATGTAGATTGCGAAGCTACACGACGTTTTCTTTTAATTTTTTTAAATTTTTATTTTCGCTATTCCTTTCGATTAAGAGTGCCTATTTACTATGCCTCCCCACGGGACAGAGTTAGACACCAGGATCGTTTTTTAACGTGGAGAAAAGGTACAAAAATAAAAATAGTCTCAGTCGTGAAGGATTTCTCCTCCACCGAAAGAGAACAAGAAATAGAAGTGCAGCATCTGAAGAACAGATACTACACGTTGATCTTGAACAATTAATTTTTATTTTCGCTATTCCTTTCGATTAAGGGTAGGTTGATTTTTTGGGACGCTCAACCTGTTGAAAGTTGTCCAATCAAAACATTTTTCTCTTCCTTTTCTACTTCACTCTGCTCGGTCTTTTTTTTCTTTTCTTTTTTGCCTTCTAACATACACCCATTAAAAGTTCATTGTGATGGGATGTGTCTCCTCGCGGCGTCGGAGACAGGGACGTATACGTCTAGGATTCGTCACTTGACACTCAGCCCAACCCAACATGTGAGGGGCCGGGAACCAGCCCAGCACCTGTTGGGCGGAATGTCAAGTGACGTTAAGTGTTGGGGTTGGGCTGAGGTACGCCGCCTGGGTAATACCTAGGAGGTCCACCCTCCCAGGCCTTGCCACCGGGCTTTCCGGTGGGGCATGTTTATTGCTTGCAGCTTGAGGCGCCCCGACCGGGGAATGCCGACGGGATTACTCAGGCATTTTTTTTTTTAAATTGCAGGAGTGCCCCTTCTTTAGGGGAGCCTGCGGGGTTCCCACTTTCCGGCCTTGTGCTACATAATGCTGATGTGGGCATTTAAATATATACCCGGTGGTTGATCGTTGGACATAGTAATAGAGTCTAAAGATGTTACCGTTGATTTAATTATTTAAGGTGTATATATAAGCAGTTTGACGCAGAATGGATATTTTATCTTTTTTAGATCAGGCAATGTCCCATAATGAAACGCATTACGTGATTTTGAAACGTCTCAATGTGATTAAGTAGTTTTTAATCCATGTGATATAATCGAAGCTTATAAAACTACTTTGAGAGCATAAATTAAATAAAATTTTACTTTAAGAGCAGCATCATCCTTAAAATAAAAAAAAAGCAGAAAACAATTCTGAAATTAAAAAAAAAGTGACGATAATTGTTTAAGTAAAAGTTTATATACTCAATTATAATGAGAAAATTTTATTAATAAACTACGAACGTTATAAATGTATGAATACGTCATTTATATAACATGTTATACGTTTCTTTTATTTAAAGACTAGCGGGGGTATCCGGCGTTGCCCGAGTGTTTGTTTCCGGGACAAGGGGGGTTTAAAAAATGTTATGGTAGGTAAGTAGGAAGGATCAAACCCGGAGTCATGAGTAGAAGTAGGAAAATAAAGTGTGAAAAAAAAAAACATCTGCAACGTTAACAGTTCGGCCACCAAGAAAAGTCCATTCCAGTTGTTTAGGAAAAAAAAAAACGACTACGGTAGGTCGGCGCGAACGTGAAAATATAATGTGAATTGTCCAGCACGCTAACCACTACGCCACAGAGCACTGCAGCTTAGTTTAGTGATTTTAAATAACTTCACATGAAAGAACTACGAAGCCAAACCGGTGTTCTCTTCTCAACTGTTTCTTGTGAACGATCCCCAAACGGTGTTAATTGATGGCAGGGGGAGGAGAGATTTATTAGAGAGAAAATATTTTACCACTTCCATTGATCTTAACCGATTTTGGCCGTGACTTCTCAGCAGAAAAAGTATAGAAATATAAGATTATCGAGGAATTTGAGAAATAATAAGCCTATAACACACCTCAGATATTGTTCTGCCGTTTGTGCATATTATATTTGCATGAAATATCTTGATTTTTAATCCTATTAAGGTCAAAATCCCACGTGAAAAAATGAGTTCATTTTATTTATATAGAGAAGAGAAGAGAAGAGAAGAAGAGAAGACTACGAACGTTATAAATGTATGAATACGTCATTTATATAACATGTTATACGTTTCTTTTATTTAAAGATAATACGTGGTTTATTGAAAACTATTCAAGTATTTAGTTTCTTTTTTTAATAAAGGAAGTGTATACGTATATATATAGAGAGAAAGAGAATTTATCTGCGTTTCAATTAGATCACTTGGATTTTTACTCCACGTGTTATAATCGAAGCCTTATAAAACTTGGAGGGCTTCAATAAAATAAACATTTTATTGAAAATCATCACAGCAGAGGAACATTCTAAAATAAAATAAAAGATGGCGATAACTGTATAAGTAAAAGTTTTTAACCTCAACATTAACTCCAAATGTTATGTTATTTCATATGAGATGTTATCCTTTTTATATATATATATATACTTATATATAAATCTATCTCTATATAGAAAGTAATAGTAACCTCAAAATCATCAGAACATTTAATAAATAATATTATGCCATTTAATGTTATCCTTTTATTATTTAAAGATAATTATTAGTCTATTGAACACTATGCAAGTATTTAGGTTTTTTCTATTTAAGACAGAGGAAGTACACACATACACACACGCACACGCACACACACATATATATATGTGTAGAGAGAGAAAGGGGGGAAGCATATACGTTCGTCACAGTAAAAAATCCAAAAGTAGTTCAATAAAAACAGTACAAAAAATCGAACAAACTCAAGGGAGATAACTTTTAGAAAATGAAGTTTTGTTGAGTTTATCAATATTTTGAATATGATGAATTAACAATTTATCAGTAAATGAAAAACGTCTTTATAAATTTTGACAATTTTTATTTTGGCTGTAATCAAGGGTGCAATTTTTTTTGGTGGGGTAGCTCCATTTTTATTACTTTAAATCTGATTTAGTTTTTTCTCTGTCCTCTTGGGATGACAAGTAACTAGCAACCGCATAGCAAATACTGAAAGTGCAAAATAGTTAACAACGAAGGAATTGTTAACACAAAATTAAAACTAATACTTGTCAAAAACGGAATAGAATCTTAAGGCTGTAGGCTTTACCGCGTTTACACGGTTCATAAAGTTTTTAATTAACATGTTGTTTTTAAAGAAATGTAAGGTCGGTTTTGGGCTTCCTGAAAAACATATACAAAATAAAAATGACTTTAAAATGACTGTGCTATTTAATTTACGTATTTTGAAGGAGGTGAAAATTATTTGTATTTGTAAGATTAGTCGTTGATTCTAATATGTCAAGAATTACAACCCCCCTACACACGTGAACCGATATTATGGATAAAGATTGTGAAGAATACAATATTTAGGATCCTTTCTATACTACTCCAAATGTAGTTGATTTTATGTATTAAGATTCATATAATATTTTTAATAATATTTATTAAAAAATAAAACAAAACTTTGTAATATATGGGCCGTGGTGTTACCTTCATCAGCAAAAATCTAGTTAATTTGCATATTCTTGTAAAAATTCATAGGAATTAATTCGACGTAAAATGTAGACTGTTAATGATAAAAATGCCTAAGATTTTAATTAAAATTATGTTTACCTATATATATAAACACATATATATATATGAATATATACATATACATATATATGCATATATATACATATATATACATGTATATATATATACATATAAATGCATATATATATATGAATATATACATATACATATGTATGCATATATATACATATATATACATGTATATATATATATAAATATAAAGGCATATATATACACACATATAAAAATGCATATATATACATATATAAATGCATATGTATACATATATATGCATATATACATGTATACACATACATAAATATACATATATATGCATATACATATATACACATACATAAATATACATATATATGCATATACATATATATGCATATACATATATATACATATATATACATAATAGGCATGCATATATATACATGTATATACATACATATATATGCATATATATATACATCTATATACATATACATGTATTTACATATATATACATGCATATATACATATATACATGTATATATACATGTATATATACATATATACATGTATATATGTATATATATATACATGTCTATATACATATATACATATATGCATATTCATATATACATACAAATGTATGCATATATATACATATACACATATACATATATATACATATATACACACACATATATACACACATATATACATATGTATACATTTATATATATACATATATATACACACATATATATACCCATATGTACAATTATATATACACATATATACATATATATAAACATATGTATATATATAAACATATGTACATATATATAAACATATGTACATATATATAAACATATGTACATATATACACACATCTGTACATATATACACACATCTGTACATATATACACACATCTGTACATATATATATATATATATATATATATATATATATATATATATATATATATATAAGACCATAACTATCCCCCATCCAATCTTAGAAAGGTCGTCGTTGACAACAGAAAAAAAAATAGGCAACATTAAAATAATATTAAACAATTTAAAATTCTTGAAGCCTCATATATTAGAACAAATGATATCGCATTAGAGAAAAGCCGTAACATTCTAAAATGTCTTCCGTAGGTCGCATTACACGGTGTCCACTAATGTACTGATTGACCTGTATGTTTAATCGACTTTTCAGCGACTCTATATATTTTAACTTATCGCCATCTACTGTATATTTTAGTTTTCACTTTTAATTTTCATTTTCGCTCCTTTACACTTTTACGTAAACACCTGATGATGATTCGTGGACGAATCGAAAACGTTCGTGACAGCAACAACCATGGAACTTTTATTAATATTTTTGATTTTTATACAAAAATATTTTACGGAAAATCGGAAAAAAAAATGAATCATAAAGCAAAGTGTCTTCCTTGCATTTAATAATATTTGCTTGAACATATACATATATATATATATATATATATATATATATATATATATATATATATATATATATATATATGTATATATATATATATATATATATGAAATAAAATGTCGTGAAAGGACCTGGATACACATCTTTTCGCCTTATTTATGCGGGCTTCTTAAAGAGGGATGGTCATTGACGAGAGAGTCGGAGGATTGGGGCTATATATAATGATGGGGGAGAGCAACGTGTTTTCCTTATGTAAATTAGATGTCATATATACATATATAAGGAAAACACTTTGCTCTCCCCCATCATTATATATAGCCCCAATCCTCCGACCTTCTCGTCAATGACCATCCCTCTTGAAGAAGCCCGCATAAATCGGGCGAAACGTTCAGTATCCAGGGCCTTCCACCTCCATTTTCATTTCATATCGTCGGATTTAATCCAGCTCAACAATTATATATATATATATATATATATATATATATATATATATATTTATATATATATATTTATATATATATTTATATATATATATATTTATATATATATAGATATATATATATTTATATATATATATATATATTTATATATATATATATATATATATATATATATATACGAGCGCGCAAAATGAAAATCAAAAACTGCAAACTCATGCTATATTTAATGTAATTGTTTAAACAAACTATCCCTTATTTGTTTGGCCTGTTATACTTCTAAAATGTTACCTGTTCATATTTGACATTTAATTGAAATGTTCAAGTGTTAATTTAAAAAAAAAATACCTTCAAATTGTGGAGGCAAATTGAAACTCCGCACAATTGAAAATTCTTATTTAAATGTAACTTTTAGTACATTAATGTAATACAAATACAATAGGAATACAATGAACTCGTTAATATTTAGTAGCATAGCCGTTCTACAATTTGATAGCTTGCAATCTTTTGAGACTTCCTTGAATTAGACTGCCGCCATACTCCGGGAAAAGGGCATGCCAATTTTATTTAATTTTTGTTCCAAATTCTTCCAAATTTGAAATTTTATAACTGCGTAGCTGTTGCTTGATGTACTGCCATACGTTTTCGATAAGATTGAGGTGTTGAAATTGTGCAGGTTAATCCAAACACAGACTATAATGCTCGTCGTAGAACACCTTGACATTGCATGCTGTGTGAATGGGAGAATTATCATGCATTAAAATGGGATTATCATCCAACTTCCGACCAAAGAAGGGTAGAAAATGTTCAGTCACCATATTAATATATGTGGTCGAATTAATTCGCCATTGCAAGCCAACTATAGACCCTGGACCATTGGTACTAATAATGCCCCACACCAAAATTGAACCTCCACCACCTTGCCGCGTTGAAACTGAGCACATAGGATTAAATTCTTCATCTTTCCTTTGACGCTGTCTAGCCTATTGAAATTGGTTTCGTCGCCAAAAAGAACATTTAACCAATACGAAGACTCATGATCTTCATTAAATCTGACGAAGAGCAGACGGGGGTTTCTGTTCTTTACAGTAATAATTAGATTGCGTCTTGCAACATATCCTCGGAAATTAACTTCCTTTAATATGTTTTTGACAGTAGAAAGAGAACACTTTTTATCAAGATTGCACTGTTGGATTTGCGGAGCCGTTTGAAATCTGTTTCTCAGCCTTCGGATCTTGATAGCATTGTTACCTGTTAGAAGTAACCCTAGTTCGTCCAGATTTAGAAGCATCACGAACACTGCTGGTGTTTTAGTGCTTTTGCACAGTCTTTCGTACAGTTTTCTCATAACATTTCAATTGTGGCCGATTTCTCGGTTGGATTAACTCGAAAGGTGGAGATTGATAAGCTCGTGACGATCACAAAGAACGACGTGGCAGATGGAGTACATGTTACACTGTGTAAAATGGGACAACAACAAAAAGGATTAGAGATGGTTTGTTGGCTGGTGGTGGATATTTTAATCTGATTAATTGGCGATGTTTTAAGATTGATTTAAGCGAACTTTTTGCTGCGTTCTTTTTCCCTCCTCCATTTCAAGTTACTTTTTTAAAAATAAACGTGAACACAAGAATATATTTATATTAAAAGTAAAATATGAACAAATAAAATTAGAGACGAATAAAAGACAAATCAAATGAAATATAGTTTGTTTAAACAGTGACAAAAAATTAAGCTTTTTGAAAAAATTACAAGTGCAAACTTTCGTTTTGCCGTTGCCGGCATTATATATATATATATATATATATATATATATATATATATATATATATGTATATGTATATATATATATGCATATATATATGTATATATAGGTATATATATGTATATATATATGTATATATATATATATATGTATATGTATATATATATGTATATATATATATATATATGTATATGTATATATATGTATATATATTATATATATACATGCATATATATATTATATATATACATGTATATACATACATACATATATACATAAATACATATATATATATTTGTTTATAAACATATAAATATATATATACACACACACACACATATATATATATATACATAATATATATATATACATATACACATATATATATACATAAAATATTTATACATATATATGCATATATACATACATATAAATGTAGATATACATATAGATTTATATATACATATATATGCATATATAAATAAATACATATATATTTATATATATACATATATACACACACATATATAGATATATGTGTACTTGCATATACATGTATGTACATATGCATATAATTACATGCATATATACATATGTGTACATACAAATATATACACATACACGTATATACTTATATACGTATATATAAATGTAACTATATATAAATATATATATATGCATATACATGACTATATATTTACATATATATACATATATACACACATATATAGATATATATATTTGCAAATACGTACATATATATATGCATATAATTACATGCATATATATATATATATAGATATGTGCATACAAATATATGCATATACATACTTATATACGTATATAAAAATGTAAATATCTATATGTATATACATATATATAAATACATATATATACATAAATATGTATAGATATTTATTGTATATACATACAAACATATATATATATATATATATATATGTAAATGCATATTTATCTGCGTATATATACATACATACACTTATATCTATATACATATATACCATCTCCTCGAGTTGTACTTTATATATATATATATATATATATATATATATATATATATTATGATAAAATGTCAAATATACTTATATCTGAAACTAACATGAGAGAAATATATGCATACACATCTTTCAAGTTCATTTATACCCTTTCTCAAATACATTAGGAGCTCCTTGGTTTATTGAAAAATCTTTTTAAACTGTGGTAAATTATATTATACTAATCTAGAGTAATATTTAGGGTAGATGGATTTTTCCAATGATTTTCTCCTCGAGAGAATAGCAAACAGAAAGAACACAGTAGATATTTAAAGTGCAGAATTATTAGCACTCAACAATATATAAACAAAATCATTTACAACAAACAGTTAGGTTTTCATTTTCTACCAGTCTCTACGTTTTAAATGTGCTAACCCTCTGTTTAAATTCTCTATTTTTAAAAAAGTTTTTACGCAGTCTGTATTACACAAATATCAATGCTTGCTGATGTAAAGAATTACCGTTGATACATTGCACAAAAACTGACTACTAACCCTTGTAACAAAGAGCGGTTTCTCTTTATCCATGCTTAACTCCCAAAATATATACATTGATATTTGAACGTAATCAGGTTAGTATTGTGGGTCATGTTTAGGGGGAATAGGCGAGCTTTTATTTACATTTGCGTATGGTATAGAGTGCTGGCAGAGTAAGGCTATTGAACCCCCTTCTCTCAGCACTTAAAAAACACACAACTAAATGCTTACGCGGTAGCAATCTCACCATGCAACTTCTGACGTCATGGTTCTTCGAAATACGTTCTTTTAAATATACTTATAGATGGCGAGGCATTAATGACTTTCTGAAATGTCGATGCCAAAAACTGAGTGCTTCTTATAAAAAAAACATCCCAGTTAACGGGTAAGGAATCAATTTTGGGGGCTAATTCTTCGATATTTGTCGTCCGGGTGATTGGTTGTTTTAAAAATATCTATTTTGTCAGAGACCGATGTTTTCCTGAGACCTACAAACACACACACATTTTGGCTGTTCTATCTTTGATCACATTTAGCATGCCAATAGAGATTTCGAAGGCAAGTAACGGGCAGGGGATTTTTAAATGTATCTGTCCGAAGAGAGAAACTATTAGAGGACCTTTAAAATGAAGGGTGGGGTGTTTTATCTGAATGGGTTCATCGAGGGGCTACTAGTGCGGTGAGATCATCAGAGCACATTCGAAGTAAATGTTTTTAGAAAAGGCATAGTGATATAAAACTGATGCGATGGGACAGGGGGTTAGGGTTAGTTGATAATACGGGACCTATTAGATGAAAAATTTATTTTGGACCTTGTCCAAGACGAACAGACAAATGATTGATTCACCAGCAAATATATGGAATCAATACTCCATGCATGGATAAATGGGGGCTTTATGCACGTACAGGATGTTCTCGAATCTTAGTTATCTACTTGCATGATAGAATTCAGTTGTTTTTAAGCTGCTTTTACTTTTTAAGAGTTAGCGGTAAGCCGTGTCATCATCTCCTAACGTTGACTGAATTTCCTCTCAGAAGGAAACAAAATGACAAAAATGAAAAAAATAGTAAGTTTCAAAAACTTGAATTATACGGACCACTATATAATTAAGTTATAAAATGTTTTGTTTATGTCATTTGTTTTTTTGCTTTAGTTTCTGATTTCATAATGTTTTGTCTTCAGGATGCATTTCGTTAATCTGGAGCATGAATAGTCAGGGTTTCGATGTTTTACCCCTCGGTGCTGGGATAGTCCTTATTCAGTGCAAAATGACCGGTCACACGCACCACATATGTGGGTGCCGGGGTTATGTCGTCGATAGTGTCTCAGTTTTAAGGCTTCTCAAATCTTCTATCTATTTCTTCCATCTTTTTGTGGAGTCTGTCCCGCCAGATACTCCTTTCTTTGTGTTCTTCCTCTCAACTCTCGACATGTTCACCGCCTTATGTGCCACTTTCTCACATCTGTAATGTTTAGACTGTTGACTATTCTTTAAACTGTCATCAAAATGCAGGGAGTTCGTGGTTAGTTAATAATACGGAAAGAGACTATTTTGGACATTATCCAAGATGAGACACCAACGATAGATTCACCAGCCAATGTATCGAAACACTAACAATTGAAAGAGGACTATCCTAACACGGGGGATAAACCTATTTTTTCTAGTTTTTAATATTACTATATATATATATATATATATATATATATATATATATATATATATGTTGCTTCATTCCTCATTCGAAAGGGAAGCGAAGTGGACACGATTAGTTACGATGGACGCAGCATCCAGGCGTTTCTGCAAGACACAAAAATCCTTAAAAATAATTTGGAAAAAGTTACTTTACAATGTCTTGCAGCCAGGGCCATCACAAAGTACAAGATCAAGGTTATTCGAGACGAGTACCCTGAAAATGTCAGCAATATTATCAATAGACATGGCGGGTGTATAGTTTAAAAAATACGTTAATTTTATTAAACAGAACATGACAAGTATTTAGCTTGGTTGATAGTGAAGAAGCAATTAGAGGGTTAGACTATTCGGAAATTCGCCAGCTAATATGTGGCAACAACGCTCTATGTTTGTAATTGATAACGGAAACAGTTCACTCTTAGTTGCGTAGTATCATCAGCATTTATACCCATTTCAAACATACTATTTTTATTTAGTCGTTTATGAATATCAGGGAGCAAAAAGCCCCCAGACATAGACTGCTAATTCTAATGCAATTTCGTATGAATTTTTTGCTTTTCTAAAAATATATCAATTAAATGAAACCTAGATTTTCCACTTGTCTAAGAAGGATTTAACAATATTTAACATACATGAAGTAATACCATTTGACTGAATTCTGCTTAGAATCCTTTCATTGCAGACATTGTCAAAGGCTTGAGATATTTCACGGGATACAGACCTGACGACCTTCACCTTATGTAATGCAATGTACATGTGCTCAGAAGTGACCGTAAAAATATATGCAGTAGATGGTAGTGCATAAAATCATTGTGTCGGTTATAAAGAAGATAAATATTTGTGATGTGATAACTAGCTTTTTACTTAAAGATTCTAGCGAGGATAAGAAGAGACTGATAGAGCGATTAATTGTGCGGATCAGATGCTTAATCAGAATTCTTATACATTGACACCACAGGGGTAATTTTTAAGCTATTACAGAAGGGGGGATTAATCAGGATATTTATTGTAGAGTTTGGACATTAGGTATTTAGTTCGGCTGGGAATTTTCTATCGGCATTGCATAAAAAATTAAATCAGACACACATGGTTTACGATGTCTTAGATTTTTATGACAGGAGAAAATGGTGAGTTATATATCATTATGTATGGCTTCAGTCTGCGTAAAGTAGTTGTTTGTTTGGTCTAAGTTAGAGTTTGAGACGAATCCCCTGGCAAACACTTTAGCCTTATCGGTTGCTGTGCACGAACTTTTCTGTTTGTTTGATAATGGAGATATTGAACTTTATTCAATATTAACAATTTTCTCAAATTACCTGGTCCTACCTCTAGCGAGTCTAAGCGTTTTCTGTTTTTTTTTCACTATTCTTTCTTTGACCTGTTTAAATGGATTTCCACATTTTTGTTTAGAATTTTATGTGTTGACTTCTTTCATACATGACAATAATCAATAAATAACTACGCTTTTATGAACCAGTCTTATGCTTATTTTTTATTGTATTATTTTATGTATCATTTTTAAATTTATAATATTTCTGTCTTATGTTTTTCTTTTGTTGCATTCTGTGATCTTTTTATATTTTTAGAAATTATATTACTAGCATTTCAGCCAGGCGTTGCCCGGGTGTTTGGATGGGCATGTTGAGCAAAGAAGAAAATGTTGGAAGGAAAGCTCGAATCCGTACCGCGAAGGAGGAAAAGAAAGAGGAAAAACCTGACGTCTGTGCTGTTACGACCACCGCCAAACCGGAAGAGACGTAGGTTTAAATTAAGGCTAGACAATCGAAAGCAGAGGATGACTTTCAAAAATATCGATGAAAAAAGCGACTCCCCCTTGTAGAAAAGTGCCTAGTTGAAGGTGAAGATATTAATGTTTTTAGCCAATGTTTCGATATTCGTCGTATGAAAGATGAAACTTTAAAACGATACTGACCTTGGAAAAATCCGTCGCATATGTCGAAAGTTTTAGGTGGACATGCAAATATATACACATACATACATTTATATATTGATAACTAAAAAGTTTCGCCCCAAACCGATTAAAAAGCTTGCCCTATCTCTGAATACCCTATATGTAAAATTTCACATGTTTAGACCAGAAATTGACTGAGTAATTTAGTAGAGACCGCAGAGACCATTTTTTTTTAAATTTCACACCTATTATGACGCCTTAACATTCATTGTTTGGGGATCAAATCAAACTATTAAGTTTGATCCATGTCCAAGGAACATATATCTAAAATTTCAAGTGTTTAGACCAAAAATTGTCGGAGGAGAGTAGTAGAGTTCTCAAAGGTCAAACGTTAAACTTTGCCCGCTTAACAGCCAAATTTCTTGCCGAAAATGGATCACATTGAGTTTCTCAAATCTAAGTACGCTGTATATCAAATTTCGAGTCTGTGGACATAAAATTGACAGAGTTATTGCGTAGGGACGTTCACTTTATATATATATATATATATATATATATATATATATACATATATATATGTGTATATATATATATATATATATATATATATATATATATATATATATATGTAGATTATCAATGGTGATTTTTAGATCATTATGTGTGGTTTCAGTCTGCGTAGGGAAATTCGAAGAAAGTTGTTTGTTTGGTATAAAATGCGGTTAGAGGTAAATCCCCTGGCAATCAATTCAGCGTTATCGTTTGTTGTGCAGAAAATTTATGATTCACATATTTCACCTTATTTAATATTAAAAATTTCAAAATCAACTGATCCTATCTCCAGCGGGGCTAAGCGTTTTCTGTTTTAAATTCTTTTAACTGGTAAAATGCCCTGCAACACACAATTTAGTCGATTTCTACTTTTTTCATAACTGACGATCAGGATGAATGCTTATTTTCCTTATGGATGCTGCATATTTTTTGGGGGGATGAAATATTTACATCAATTACACTTCTGTTATACACGGAATAAATTAATAAATATTGTTTATAAATCTGATTAATGTTTATTTTTTTATTGCATTATTTTTATCTTTAGAAAAACATTCATAATATTTCTGACTAATATTTTCTTTAATATGTAATACACATTATATTAAAAATTAATGATATTTATGTCATATAATTATTTGTGTGATTTCATGTGATATTTATGTCCTATGATTATTTTGTGTGGTATCATGTGATCTCTTATTTAAAAAAGTGAACATTATAAAATAAAATATATCTTTCCAAATAAAATTAATCCTTTATTTTTTATGCATTTCGATTTTATTTATTGAGCTTTTTTTTTTTTTATTGTATATTCCATAATTGGTTTTACAGGTTCATGAAGTTGAGTTTTTTTTCTGATATTATTCCTGCTAATAAATGAAATATATATTATATTATATTATATATATTATATTATATGATATATATTATATTATATGTATTATATTATCTATTATATAATATATATTATATTATATATTTTATTTTGTATAATATATATTTATAATATAATATATATTGTATCATATATTATATATTATATTATATAATATATACATTTAACAGTTTTTAAACTTTTTCCCACATCCCAAACAAATGAAATAAAATAATACAAAAGACATTTTTTTAAATCTCATGTTAATCAATTTATTGTTTTGCGAACTTTATCAAGTGTTTAGATGAGGCCCTTAGCAAGCTGAGTGAATAGTTCTCATCATTTCTTTATCGTCCCTGGCTATCCCAATAAGCAATCTTGAAGAAACTTCACATACTCGCCACCCAACCCCAGTTTGTTGATACTACCTAGAATTTCAGCCCCATATAGAGAATAACTTGTTTTTTTTTTAGCCAACACCAGACTGGAAAACAGTGAGATTCTACAGTCTAGATTGGGTATGGAGGGTCTCACTAACATTTTGCTTACTTTTTGACTCCCGCCCCCATCCGAAACCAATGAAATAAAATTAAACAAAATACATTTCATAAAAGTCTATGTTTACCAATTTATTTACTGTTTAAAAAATAATGAATAAATTAATAAATAAAAATAAATTAATAAACAAACACACGATATGCTTTGGGAATCTTAGGTAGAACGACCCCTTGGGTGCCTGAGGTATTGGGGATAATGGGAATTTAGCTAGGATCAAACATAGACTAGCAAAAGGTGCAGTAACAATGATGAAGAAACCTATCTGAAATTTTTGTTCGCCTTGTGCCTAATATTTATTAGTGTTTTGTTTTCAACTTTTCAGAGTAAATAAAATACATAACTCAAAGTGTAGTATCTGTTCACTTAACTTAATTTGTCTTTTGTCAGTGGAAGGAAAACCCCCTCTATATTGAGACAATTATTATTTTTTGTCCCTGCAAGAGTGCATCATTTGACCTTTTTTTGGGGGAGAGCTGGATCTCCCTCCCCACATTAAAAACAAGCTTGCCTCACACTTGGCTTTCGTGGGGAAGCAAATAAATACCAAATGTTTGTAATATGAACATCAATACACATACAAAAAAATGGAATATATAATTTAAATGGAAACATTCTATTCATTTCTATCATTCGTTATATGCCACGTTGAACTCACAGCTAAGGGTCAATGTAACGTGTAACCCAATTAAAAAATGTTAAATCCAGACGTGAACGTTTCAGTCATTGGGGATTACTGTCCGCACCTTGTTTTTGTATATAGCTATTTTAAGAATGCGTATTAATCGCACGGACCTCCTGATTTTCCATACTAATTTTAACACGTGTTTTTCTTATTTCAAACTTTGGCCGAATTACACGCTCCTGTTTAACGATGAAGCGAGTATTAACAATAATGATGTATCTAGTAGATTGGATTAGACGCGTCTTCTTTGGTCAGAAGAAAAAGGTATTTTTATATTTTATTTAATTATTTTTTTTGCAAGTTCGTATCTTTTTTGTTTTATTTTATTTTATTTTTACACATATGTCACCACATTATCAAGGTCAAGAGGTCACTCGAGGATAAGGGTTAAAGAGTGTACAGTAGAAATTAGACAATATAGTCATCATTAGTAATGAAAATTTGGTAAATTTGTTAACTTATATAGGGGAATTATTGATACTGTTTTCAGCTAGACGAGTGTTTCTTGTGAAAGTTTGGCGAGGGGGCATAGACTGAAGCTCAGTCGAACACTTTCCATGAAAATAACGATACATCAGAGACAAACTCGCAACATCTTTTCTGTGAGATAGAGGTTACAGGGAAGAGAAAAAGACATCTCCTACGAGGCTACGAAGTCTATTTTGAACTCTATCAAGGCAGGACAAGTCCTTTCTAGCAGCTCCTGCCCAGATGTGGCAACAGTATTCCATCTAAATGCGTGCTTTTGATTTACAAATATATTTTTCGCAATGAATGCATTTGATTTTTTTAACTGAAAGTAATCCCCTGTAAACATTATTAACGCAAGTGTTTAAAAACTCAATGTATGGTCATTATTATTTAAAATTTCAACCAAATATGCCATTATCAAATTTACCCAATTCTTAAATCGTTAATATTTAATTTTGGTGCTTATGAACATGTTGGACGAAGTTTTACAATACTCTAATTTTTATTGTGTTAGATGAAAGTATTTTTTTTTAATCCCAAATAATTACGTTATAATTTCAGCACGGTAAACTTTTTTTTTAATCATATATTTAATAGAATCTAGGGACTCGATTATCCTAACTTTTCAGAAATGTATTATTTAAGTACGGAGAGAGTCCCAAATGTAATGTCTCCCATTTTTATTCCGCCCGAATAAATCAGAGGGGAATGAAAATTGAATTGTTATTATTCTATATATGAATTCATAATCTGAAATTTTAATCTCTCTGTTTAAAATAAAAAAATACTCTTTGGGAGTTGGTTCAATGGCGACCAGTTTATTTACTAAATAGCTACTCCCTTACAAATATAACATTTTTAATTTATTAACTGACTTACAAACATTTTTAATTTATATGAGTGGATAACTTTTGATAAGTTAATTCCAGTTCGACAATTTTCTTTTAAATAACGACTTATAATCGTTTCGTCTATGCTGAATAAAACATGTTTAGTTAAATTTTTCCCCCTTCCACCAAAAAAAAAAAAAAAAAAGATTGTTAAATTTTACAGTAGATACTGTTCTCGAAAATAACTAATAGGAGATTAAAGTTTTAAATAATTACAAATGTTTTATTTTATAGGTTGGTTGGGTGGTTGTTGTTTTACGGCATATCCACTATTTTCTTCTCAGTTAATGACGAATCCAGTTGTTTTTTTTTTAAAGAAAAAATTTTATTAGGGTATTCAGTTTTTTAAAGAGGATTTTTGGTTTGTTTTACTGTACACATAGTTGTCACACACCAACTATAGAACACATAAATTTTATCAAACGCAAGATAAATTACTTTTCTACCTAACTGGATATGTTTTTAGTGTTTATATGAAATGTAACATGTTTATTCAGCTCAAAAAACATACAGTGTTTACCGATGCATTAGAAAATTTAAAATAGCGGCCGACTCTCTCTCTCTCTCTCTCTCTCTCTCTCTCTCTCTCTCTCTCTCTCTCTCTCTCTGAGACGGTAAGTTTGGGAAAATGAGTTATAAATAAAAAACAGTCAAAATACTGTTAAAAACCCGCCGAATATATGTCAGACTATGTCACGGTAACATATATTCTGCGAGTTTCTAACAGTGTTTTGTTTGTTTTATTTTTTTTTATTTTTAACTCATTTTCCCACACTTACCGCCTCAAAGAGAGTCGGCCGCCATTTTAAATTTTCCAATACATCGGTAAACACTGTATGTTTTTCGAGCTAAATAAACATGTTACATTAAATATAAAAAACTAAAACATATCCAGTTAGGTAGAAAAGTAACGTATCCTGAATTTGATAACATTTATTTGTTCTATATTTGTTTTGTAACAACTTTTTCGAATCTATGTGTACAGTAAAACAAACCCATGATTTCTATTCAACCCGTAGTTGGGACCCTAAAAGGTACTACCACTTCGGGTCAGAGTCTATCTGAAAGCAATGGCAGGTAGAGGGGGCTCCATTCTCCCCAAAGCCTGCGAGCTAGGGCCTCACCATCGGATATGATTTAAGGTCATATTCAGAACATTTATGTTATAATTTAAAATTTTAAAAATTAAACAATAAAAATAAAATTTTGGTTTAATTTTACAGTAAATGTATCTACTAGATAAACTTCTGTTTATATTAAGCGGGATACAGGTGTGGGCCGTATGAGACCGTGTTATTGATTACATTGTTAGAGAATATTTGTACAACTAAACGGCAAATCTGCCGGTTTGTAAAAGTGTGAAATTAGCAATAAATCGTTTAGTTACTTTGCTTTTTGATATTCTTTAAAAATGTTAATAAACCAACGTAAGTAAACAAACAAATTAAAAATGTTATCAGCGCATGCACTAGCCTTTTGTAAGGGAGCGGCTATTAAATAAATATGCTGGCTGCCATAGAACGCAACGACAAAAATGTGTGCCAAAAATATTTATTTTGGTTGAAATTACAATCCTATGCGATGTTTCTTTTTATTAAATTTTACTAATACTTTAAATTCTACCAGAAATTTACTTATTCTTTGTTTGTCAAATGTAACCAAAACATCAATTATTCCGGCGTTTAACTTACCATATTATTTTCATTAATTCAGGCTTGTTTACACACACACACACACACATTATATATATATATATATAATCCCCGAAACAGTGTTTCATGGTAAACAACTGATGATCCCTTGAAAAATAAAAAAATTGGTATTATAGTAAATTTGAGAGAGTTGATGAAGTGATTGCAGGTGATTAAATGACTTACTGACTAGATGTTTTTTTTTTTTTTAACGAATGATAAAAAATAATTTTTTGTATAGTTTCAAATGTTAAAAACTTCAAAGACATATATATATATATATATATATATATATATATATATATATATATATATATATATATATATATATATATATTACAATTTCACCCCAAACAAGGCACATTGCCACTTTGGTGCAGGGGGCTACTATCAGGGGCAACAACTACAAGGGCACTATGTAGGGATTTGGGCAGCAACACATATATATATAATTCAGCTGGTTTACACACACGCACACACACACACACACACACACACACACACACACACACACATATATATATATATATATATATATAAATGAACATTAAAGAGATATAAAGAATATAAAATATCTAAGTGGATTATTCTCCCATTCACCACAGCATAATCACACCTTTGACTTCAAACAAACAAAAATAGTTAAATTTATTTCAAATAAACCACATCGGAGACTTCCTGAATCAGCACTTATTGCAAATTCAAGCATAATTGAACAACGTGAAGGTTTCTATAATATAGCGCCAAAAATAAGTAAACTTCCTTTAAAAGAACATAACTTAATTTCCGACACATAGTAAAACACTCACACCATGGAAATGGCCCAATAATAATTAATATATATATATATATATATACATGTATATAACAATATATATAACAATGTATATATAACAATATATATATAACACTATATATATAACAATATATATATATAACAATATATATATGTAACAATATATATATATATATAACAAAATATATATATATATATAATCTTAATCAATAAATTACATAACACACCTGTATTTGAATTTTAATAAACATATGTCTTTGCCGAAAGAATATTAACTACGTCTTATCTTTCAAATGTATAATAACGGCCATCTAATGTTATTGAAATTATCCTTTCCTTAACAATGCAATCGGCCCCTTTCTCTTTTTTTCAATTTCAAACATCGTTTTCTGTTTCTGAAATGGAACACCGTCTCAATTTTCGCAATAAAATTTACAAATACCTACACACATATAATGAAAATTCTAAATTAAATTATAAAGAATTATAAAAAATATTTCATATATATATATATATATATATATATATATATATATGTATATGTATATGTATATATATATATATATATATATATATATATATATATATATCAGAATAACTGTTTTATTTAACAATCAGTTTGTATGGAAACCTATGATTATAAGATGTACAAAATATTACTGGTGGTAATATTATATAAGTTATCCCATCTAAATAAGAATTGCTCGATATGCAAGATAGAGCAAATAAATTAAATTGTGATTCAACGAATTTCAAGAAACACTCATTGAAATGAAGTGTTTGAGTTTCATATCAATTTTTTTTTATTATTCTAGGCAAGACAAAGAATGCTTTAGTATATTAATCTCTTTAACCTATAGGGTTTCGATGTCTGCCATCTCATCAGAAGAGAGAAAATATCAGCAAATATGTATAAAGATATGTATCCTTTTCTTCAATTCCTCTTGCTACATGACTTTAGAAAATAAGGTACATACTTACATGTTTATTAAATCTCGAATAAAATTCGTTAAGAGGTCCTCGATAAACGGAAAAGAGATCCTTCTAGACTAAGACGATATCAATTTTTGTCAAAATCCAAGTCAATTTTGGTTGGAGTAGGTGCTTATTTCTCCACATTAAATTTCAACCCTTTGTTCAGTTCTGCCCTCATGGGGAGGCAAGTAATTCTGATTAGTGAAATTGCAGTCTAACATATTGTTTTGTATCAGAGATAGTTTAAAATAAAGTTTACACGAGCACAATGGCAATTCGCATAATTATGTTACTTCGAGTAAAATCAAAAATATAGTACTCAATGTTAGGGCATAAATGGTTATTGTCATATATATTAATTTAAAAAAAAAGATCAATTAGGTCTAAATTATTCTCTTACAAAACCCGTATTCTTAAATCACTGTTGGTCTACATAAAAAGAAATTGAAGTTATTAAAGTTCGTTACACATAATATCAGTTATAAGTAAATGCTAATGCGCACATATGATACAATTGTTTTTCTAGATGCGATTGTAAGAGTTTGGAGATATTTGATTTCACGCGAAACTTGTTCTAAATATATACGGAATATTAGCAAAAATGGTAATCATATTTGTTCGAACTATACAGAAAAAGAATACGTAATAAAGAAAAACAAATATAATTGATGTAGAATGGCAGTCATTAAATTGTACAGAAATAAATAGTGAATGTTGTGTATGCAATTAGAGAAAATCACCGAAAAGAGAAAAGGATGGAAAATACAATATGGCTGACTCTTCAAAATGTCGATTTCCTGGCCATAAATATGCAAATGTGTTAATATTGAATGGTGTGAATTCAGTAACCGTTCGATTGTCTGTTTGGATAGTAAAGGTCGATAAGGTTAGATAACAAATTCGTATTTTATGAATAAACCACGCTTTATTTACAAAATTTATTCGATTACTTCTATTGCGGAGAAATCATTATAAAAAAGGGCACTTCTATGAAACATGTAAGCTTAAATAATCCACAGAAGTGTATGCTTTTAACACGAGAAACAATTTTTACCTTGCTTATTTAAAATATTTTACGTTATTTTCATGATACAAGAAATAACTATTTTCGATTAAAAAATGTAAAATTAAAATCGAAATATTTTATTTAATTATCGATTATTTGCTGTAAATATACTTTTTAAAAACTACCTACGTGATGCTTGAGCAGCAGTTTATAGATTTTTTTTTAACCACGTGGTGTTTTTAAACGACCGTGCCATATTTATGAATATGTACTCTTTTGACTTTGTTTATTAAGAATGTTTTAAGTTGTTTTTATGATACGAGAAATTAACGAGCGCTTGCAACTTAATAGACGTAGGGCATCCTCCTGAATAATAATAATAATAATAATAATAATAATAATAATAATAATAATAATAATAAAACATTTTCAATAACCCTAACAATTCAAACTCATTTTAACTTCGGGTTCACTATTTTTGAAAACACATACCTGATTATTTAGCCATATTCTATCGATTTTAAAACCTCGTGGGTTATTTTAAAACCATGTGGGTTATTTTAAAACCACGTGGGTTATTTTAAAACCACGTGGGTTATTTTAAAACCACGTGGGTTATTTTAAAACAGCCGTGCGCGATTTTTTTAAATCTCTTGTCATTCTAAACACATATGTATTATCTACAGCTGTATCTATCTATTTATTTATATTAATTTTTTTAAGTATTAATACTATTTTAAACACGTGTTGAACTTAATTATGAGTCGCATGTTTTCCTTTATGTAGATTATACGCCCTCTTCTCATGATACGTAAGTACACACTGTTTTTCATGAAATGCCTAAGTTAAAAAATATGATTTGGTTGAATGACACACTACAGTTAATTTGGACCAGCAATTTTTCCCCCATTCTGGTCACTGAAACTTGCAAGATGTTTGCAATTATTTACCATTTTAGTGGTCATTTCGCAATTTAGCATTTCTGAAGAGTTTTAATAAAATCCCTTTTATTAATTATAGCTAATATTTAGTTCTAAACAAAATTCAACCATCAAAACATCAAAAACAGAAATATGAGGAATCTTTAATTGTTTTTATCAAACTATTTTTTTTATTAACTTGGTTTTAACTATTTACCCGGCATTGCCCAGCAATCTTTACTTGAAATAATAAAGATATTTAAGGGGTTTATGGTTGATTCATTAAATAGAGGGAACGGGGAATCATTTTGAGAATGCATATTTTGTTTTTCAGATCAGGCAATGTCCCGTAATGAAACTCAATACGTGATTTAGAAACACTTCAATGTGATTAACTAGTTTTTGTTTTAATCAATAGATATGTATATATATATATACATATGTACATGTATTTATATATATATACATATCTTAATAGAAATATATATATATATACATATATATGTACATATATTTATATATATATATACATATCTTAATAGAAATATATATATATACATATATATGTACATATATTTATATATATACATATCTTAATAGATTCATATATATACATATCTTAATAGAAAGATATGTATATGTGTACATATATTAATATATATACATATATATATGTACATATATTTATATATATATACCTTAATAGATATATATATGCATATATATGTACATCTATTCATATATATATACATATCTTAATATATATATATACACATATATGTACATATATCTCTCTCTCTATATATATATATATATATAAATGTTGTGGTGGCAACCACTTATTTGCATATGCGAATAACATAACACTATAAATGGCAAGCCTAGGTTGGTCTTGGTGTGTCTTACTTAAATGCCACCAGAAGTGACGCCGAAGAGCGTACATGTCCTCCCACCAAGACTCTCTGACTTGACACCGTCATTTGTACATATTGTAAATATACCTTTTCTTTAATACACTTAATATTGCGTTATTTTGTTGTTTGCGTCTTCATTGTATTTCCTTACTAATTATTGTTCAACCTTGCAACCACAACAGTTGGCGACGAGATATGAAGCGTAAAATATAACAGTTTGACGAAGAACTATTTAAAAAAAAAAGTACAACGCAAAGGTTGACCATTTTTTTAAGGAATGCAAAGTGTTGACGAGCAAACGGATTTTACGCTAAAGAGAAGTCTCAACTCAAGTGAAAAAAAAAACACTAACCTGGCAAAAGCGACAATTTACGCCGTTTTCTGGGAATCCGACTTGCAAACGAATGTAAAAGTGAATTTTTTTTTGTCGCTACACGACAAAACTTACTAAAGGACCAACTTGCAAACGAAAAGCGAACTTTGTTCTGTCGCAAAAACGACAGGTCAGACCCGTATAACGAAAAGCAAGGAAGTAACCTACGAAAAAAGTTCACCAGTGGATTCTAATTATTGTTCTCCGTAAACAAAACAACAACAAAAAGACTTTTTTAATTAATGTTTTGGTTGACGTCGGTACTAAAGGAAATACCACAGCTAAAACTAAAATTCAAGGAAAGGATTTTTTCTCTTGAAGTTGTCACTGAATACCGGATAATACAGTAAAACGTCACGGAAAAAAGGTAATCTCAATTTAAGAGGTATTTTAATTACTAAAATACTAGAGAAAAAAACTCTAAGAACTAAATGTACTGCAAACATTTATTCAATTGTGACTCGATAAAAAAAAAACTTTTATTTTGTGGAAAGAGTTACTTATTAGTAAGTGCCTAAAAACGGAAAGTCAATTCCATTTCGTGATTCCAGATAAACCTGTTTTATTTTTTTTGCAGCGTGAAACGCAAAAAGAATGTATTATTGCAAGCAGCGATATTATTATTGAAAACAGGAGCTTACAGCAATTTCTTTTTTTGTTGTAACCCAAACCGATGTATATGGTACATGGTACAATATTTTTTTAACTACACACTAAAAAAAAAAACACATGGAAGACTTATCAAAAATGTTCATGCAATTTTTACAAGCACAGGCTGAGCGGGATGAACGCAGACAAGCTACACAAAACGAGCTTTTGCAAACACAAATACAGGCACAGACTTACCGCGAGGAAAAGAGAGAGGACAGATTATTGAAATGGCAGCAGGAAGCAGAAGAAAAGCAGAAAATAGCGCAATTAAAGCAGAAAAATCTGCAA
This sequence comes from Euprymna scolopes, assembly GCF_053919585.1. Lineage (NCBI taxonomy): Eukaryota > Metazoa > Mollusca > Cephalopoda > Sepiida > Sepiolidae > Euprymna > Euprymna scolopes. The sequence continues at coordinate 21,726,388 of NC_136511.1, read as the reverse complement.
TTGGAACAGGAAGAAAGGCATAAGAAACTACAATTGGAATATGAAGAAAGACAAGAGGAACGTTTTGTTAAAACACTGGAACTACTAAAGAGTAATCGAGAAAATGTCGATAGTGTTAATTTCTCCAATACAACTATTTTTAATAGCATGGACACATTTCATTATGTGCCTGAGGAAGAGAAGAATTTTGAAGCATACTACACACGATACGAGGATGTTTTTCAACTGGACTGTAAAAATTGGCCAAATAATCAGAAAGTGAGCCTCTTACTCAGAAAATTGGGTACATCAGAACACAGCAAAATCGTAGATTACATATTACCTAAAAAAACTGCGGAATTAGAGTTCATGGAAGCTGTAAAATTACTAAAAGAATTATTTAATCCAAATATATCTCTTTTTCAGAAAAGATGGCTGTGCATGAATCTAAGAAAGATGGACAACCAAGATTATTTGATATACGAATTAGTTGTCAATAAAAACTGCGATAATTTTAAGCTTGCAGAACTAACGGTAGAATATTTTAAATGTCTAATCTTCGCTCAAGGGTTAGTTTCCACGAAAAATGCAGAAATATGCAGACGAGTGTTGTCTAAGCTGGAATCTGAGCAAGGTTTAACCCTCCAGAAACTAGCAGAGGACTGTGAAAGGGCACTAAAAAAGGATTCAAAAAATAGAGAAGTATCCGGAGTGGCATATGTAAGAAAAGTTAGAAAACTATACGTACCAACCAAGAACTTTACAAAGAAAAGCAATGGAACGGGATATTCCAAAGATAATAACCATAAATATAGTACACAATATAACAAGCCTCTTCCTAGATATAACTGTAAGAGATGTGCTGAAAGCATTGGGAATCAGATTGTCCTTATAAGAAGAAAAAATGCTACATTTGTAAGAAGGTGGGACACAAAAGCGATTGCTGCAGATATAAAGATTACACCAGAAAGAGAGTACAGCAAACAAAATCAAATACAAAATTAGACAAAGATCGGCGAAAATACGTAAAAGTGGAAATATTTAAAACATCAATAAAGTTACAACTCGACTCCGGCTCCGATGTTTCTATAATAAACCTGAATACGTGGAAAAAGTTGGGAAAACCGGCCATGATGAAAACTAGTAAAGCAGCCCGGACGGTAACTGGTGGTGGTATAAAATTTGAAGGAGAAGTTGTCCTCCCGATAAAATTGAAAGGGATTTCGAAGAAATTAAAAATATTCGTACTAAAAAATAGTGAAAATCTGTTTGGAATAGATTTAATTGGGAAATTCGGACTATGGGATAAGCCAATCAATACATTCTGTAAAAAATTAGAATGTTCTTCTCCAACAACAGTAAATATAAAAGACGATTTAAAAGAATTATTTCCTGAGGCATTCACGACTAACATAGGTCGCTGCAATAAATTCAAGGCCTCGTTTGAACTTAAAGAAAACGCCAGCCCAATTTTTAGAAAAAAGCGAAATGTTCCGTTCGCTGGGTTGGAAAAGATTGATAAAGAATTAAAAAGATTGTAACAGACAGGAATTCTATCAAAAATAGAACACAGCGAGTGGGCAGCCCCCACCGTATACGTAAAGAAAAAGAATGACGAAGTTAGAGTGTGCGCAGACTTTTCGACCGGGGTCAATTCCCTATTAAAAGATCACCATTACCCCCTACCAAGCCCAGAGGAAATATTCACGAAGTTGAATGGGGGTAATATCTTCTCCAAGATAGACTTGAGCGACGCGTATTTGCAAATACCGGTCGAGGAGAATTGCTCAAAAATACTATGCATCAATACGCATAAGGGATTATACAAATACAACCGATTGCCTTTTGGCATCAAAGTAGCGCCTGCCATCTTTCAGCAAGCGATGGCCACCATGCTAAGTGGTATTGAGTGCGCATGTGCATACCTGGACGACATTGTTGTCAGGAGCAAATCCCTAGAAGAACATAAGGAACATTTGAAACAAGTATTTACTCGAATACAAGAATTCGGCTTTAAAGTAAAAGAAAGTAAATGTGACTTTTGTATGAGCGAGATTAAGTATCTTGGACACATAATAAACAAGCATGGACGACGTCCAGACCCAGACAGATCTGCGGCAATAAAAAATATGCCAGCACCCGATAATGTAACAACCTTGCAGAGTTTCTTAGGATTCGCAAATTATTACCTATTTTTTGTTGAAGGAATGCATAACTTGCGAGCCCCCTTAAATAATCTGCTTAAAAAGGATACACCGTGGAACTGGACGCAAGAATGTCAAACCGCTTTTGACAAAATAAAGAGCGCACTAACATCGGAATTATTCTTACCACACTTTGACACAAACTTAAAAATAGTCGTCGCTAGTGACGCTAGCTCCTACGGCTTAGGAGCATGCATTCAACATATTATGCCGGATGGGTCTAGAAAACCAATAGCGCACGCTTCGAGAACGCTGATACCAGCCGAAAGGGCATATTCACAAATCGAAAAAGAAGCGTTGAGCATAATCTTTGCCGTGGCTAAATTTCACCGATATTTCTATGGTAGACAATTCATACTTGAAACCGACCATAAACCGTTAGTCACGATCTATGGATCAAAAAAAGGATTGCCGGTATACACCGCAAATAGATTGCTGCGCTGGGGTACAATACTACTTAATTACGATTTCCAGCTACAACATCTAGCATCAAAAAAGATTTGCCATGCGGATGGACTGTCAAGATTGATGCCACAGAAACACAATCTGGAAGAATCAGTCATTGCAGCAATTCGGACAAATGTTGAAGTAAAAAATATGGTAGCAAACATCATTAAGGAACTACCCGTAACTTTGTCGGACATTAAAAGGGAAGCCGAGAAAGACGAATATATAAAGGGCATAAAAGAGAAAATTATAACGGACACAAAGGTGCAGGAAGTTTTCTCCATATGTGACGATGTGTTACTGTACAGAGAGAGAGTGGTAATACCCAAAACATTGCAGAATAGGATGTTAAGAGATTTCCACACAGGACATCCGGGGATAAATCGAATGAAGTCGTTAATGAGAAGCTACGTGTACTGGCGTAACATGGACACTGACATAGCGACAACAATTGATAAATGTAAAGGATGCCAGTTAGCGGCAAAATCTCCACCTATAGTACACAAACCTTGACCGAAAACCGACCAACCATGGTCGAGAGTCCACATGGACTTCGCTGGTCCAGTAGGTGAAAACTATTATTTAATTGTAGTGGATAGTTTCACAAAATGGCCGGAGGTAATGCGTTGCAGGAATCCAACAACGAACAACTCAATAGGGTTCCTACACGAGCTGTTTGCAAGATTCGGTGTACCAGACACACTGGTCACTGAAAACGAACGCAGTTCACATCCGCAGAGTTTAAGGAATTTTGCGACACGTTCCGAGGGAAGCACATCACGACTCCGCCGTATCATCCATAGTCGAACGGCCTCGCGGAAAGGTTCGTGGACACGCTAAAACGAGCGTTAAAGAAATCCATTAGAACACCAACTGAAAAAGCTTTGCAACAATTCTTGCAAGTATATAGGATTATACCACATCCTAGTACACCATCAAACATATCACCAGCTGATCTAATGTTTGCTAGAAAGGTAAAATCAGCGTTTGACAAACTATTGCCAAGGCAGGCAATTATCCGAAACACTACACACACGAGAAGAAAGAAATATAACTCGGGAGATCGAGTATATTTTATGTGTTACAGAAATAACACATCTTACTGGGAATGTGGAGTAGTGGATAAACGCATTGGTGATTGTACATACATGATTAAAGGTCCACATAATATACATAAAAGGCACCTAAATCAGATAAAAAAACGTCATATCCAAGATGAAGATGATACGACAACAGTCGAAGAGTAGGACACCATAGATATCATATACGAATCTTTTAATTTGGAACCGCCTCAAAATGCACCTGAACCCCGAATATCAGGTAGGAAAAGAAAAGTGAATGAACCATTAATGGTAAACCCAAAAAGAAAAAGATATTAAAATCTCTGTGACTTCAAATCTTGGGAAGGGGGTGTTGTGGTGGCAACCACTTATTGGCATATGCGAATAACATAACACTATAAATGGCAAGCCTAGGTTGGCCTTGCTGTGTCTTACTCAAATGCCACCGGATATACATATTGTAAATATACCTTTTCTTTAATACACTTATTATTGCGTTATCTTGTGTTTGCGTCTTCATTGTATTTCCTTACTAATTATTGTTCAACCTTGCAACCACAACAGACGGTAATTCTTGGCCTGAAGCTGTAATCCCCCAACGTGGGTGATTACAGAAACATGTATGCACATATGTAGCCATTAATGTTTGTTTTAATAAAATTAATATACCTGCTCTGTTCACTCATTGAGCACTATTTTGGTAGACACATGTTGTTTCATTGGATGTACTTCTAGGAAACTAAACTGTACTGGCTATATATATATTCATATATATATATATATATATATATATATATATATATATACATACATATCTTTATAGATATATATATGTACATACATATATATATACACATCTTTATAGATATATATGTACATATATATATTATATATATATATATATATATATATACTAGCAATCAGTTTTTTAAAATAGTCAACAATGTATGAGCTTAGTCCTGACCAGACCACACACAGACATTCAGTTTTATATTACAGACATATATTGATATATGTACATATATGTGTATATATATACATATCTTTCTTGATATATCTATAACTATATATATATGTACATATTTTATATACATATATATATACATATCTTTATACATATATGTACATATATTTATATAGATATATATCTTAATATATATACATATATATGCACATATATTTATATACATACATATCTTTATATATATATATATACATATATATATATATGCACATATATTTACATACATACATATCTTTATATATGTATATACATATATATGCACATATATTTATATACGTACATATCTTTATATATATATACATATATATATGCACATATATTTATATACATACATATCTTAATATATATATACATATATATATGCACATATATTTATATACATACATATCTTAATATATATACATATATATGCACATATATTTATATACATACATATCTTAATATATATACATATATGCACATATATTTATATACATACATATCTTAATATATATACATATATGCACATATATTTATATACATACATATATTTATATATATATATATATATATATACATATGCACATATATTTATATACATACATATCTTAATATATATATATACATGTAGATATATACATATATATGTACATATATTTATATACATACATATCAATATATATATACATATATACGATCATATATTTATGTACATACATATCTTAATATATATATACATATATATATGTACATATATTTATATACATACATATTTTAAGATATATATATACACATATATATGTGCATATATTTATATACATGCATATCTTAATATACCTATATGGGTACATATATATATCTATATTTTAATATATATATATATATACATATATATATATATCTTAATATATATACATATATATACAAATACATATATTTATAGATATCTTAATATATACGCATATATATGCACATATATTTATATATATACATATCTTGATATACATACACTTATATATGTACATACATATATATATATATATCTTAATGTATATATGTACATATATTTTATATATAAATATCTTAATATATATATATATGCATATGTATATGTAGATATATTTATATCTGAATATATTAATATATATACATATATGTACATATTTTATATATACATATCTTAATATATATACATATATATATGTACATATATTTCTATATACATATCTTAATATATATACATATATATGTACATATATTTATATATATATATATCTTAATATATATATATACATATATATATATATCTTAATATATATATACATATGTATGTACATATATTTATATATATATATATATCTTTATATATATATATATACATATATATGTACATTTATTTATATATATATATATCTTAATATATATATATGTACATATATTTATATACATTTATATATCTTAATATATATACATATATATGTACATATATTTATATATATATCTTAATATATATACATATGTATATATAGATATATTTACATATAAATATCTTTATACATATACATATATAGGTACATATATTAACATAAATATCTTAATATATATATATATATATATATACATATACATGTACATGTATTTATATACACAGATCTTAATATATATATATATATATATACTTACATATATGTGTACATATTTTTATATATATACATATCTTTATATATATATATATATATATATATATATATATATATATATATATATATATATATAAAGTAGTAAATATTGTTCATATGTGTTATTTGATTAAATACTTGCATTTAAATAATTATGGATGTTTATAGCGTATTTAAAACTCCTCTTAATTTTCATGAGAATTTACCTCTTGTTTAAAACTTTAGGTCCGAGAAGTAGCACCATTTTCGAAAAAAATTTAGGATAGTTAAAATAAGAGAATGCATACTTATTCTTATTAGTTATATTACTTTTTTCTCAGCTTGAGTGTGTTTTTCACAACGTTTCAGTTGATATAACCTCCGACTTTCTTGAGGCTATCTTGTCGAACTCGAGAATGTGTCTGTCGATCTCGGGTAACTTTATTTACTTAACGGAGGTAGTGTTCTCTTGTTTCGTCAGCCATGACTGGATAAATTTCCCAAGTTATTCTCAATTGTATTTGTCAGTCGGCAACACTGAGGATTGAAACTTTTAATTTTCAGGAGAATATCACATTTTTCTATTGATTTTTCCAAGTAAGCTAAGCACTTGTCCACGTGTCCTAGAGGAAAAATCTAGTACGAAGTTTAGGAGCCTTAAACGTATTTTTTCTAGCTTATAATATTACTTTTTATTTCTAATTATTACTATATGTATATATAAGAGAAATCGACGGGCGAGAAGTTCGATGAAAAGAGGTTTGTTCATGGAATGTGCATTTAGATTTAGGCACAGATGAAGAGTGTGGGAAATTGGTGATGGAGGGTGTAGCTAGATGAGTTAGTTTGTGAAGGTTTGTGAAAGGTGTTTTTTTACATAGGCACTAACACTTATCAAGGCCAAGAGGCAACTCGAGGATGAGTGTCAAAGAGTGTACAGTAGACAATTGGACAATATAGTAATCGTTAGTAATGGAAATTCGGTAAATTTGTTAACAAGTGGAACGGCTCATCAATAACTTGTTTACGTTAGACTTGAAGACGACCATATTGTAGTCAGCTTGAAAGAAGGAAAACGAAAAACAATTCCACAAGCGTGCGGGTCTGAGAAAGAAGCTTTAGGCGGTGTAAAGCTTAGCTGAATACTTATCATGAAAATAAGGATAGATCAATAACATCTCTGTGGGAAGTAGATTAATGGGAAGAGAAAAGAACGAAATTTTCCAGGTTCCTTAGTATGATTTAGATTTTGTCAACGGAAGTTCGGGTATTCCGAGCAGCTTATGCCCAGATGTGTCAATAGTACTCAATTTTAAGGCGTTTCACGATCTTATACATGTAATTTATTTTCATATCCATAGTGGATTTTGTTGATGAATAATTTTGTTTTAAATATACACATTTTTATTTTCAGATCCGCTCTAGACAAAACAGACGATGTAAACCAATGGACGCAATAAACAGATTGGAGTTAGAAGGTTGTAAATTGATCATGGAAATATATTTCCCTCAAGGTTTTCGAAAGTGGGAGGAAGCATTTCGTATGAGGGAGATTAATGGATTGCCGAGACATGCAGACCATTCTCAGAAGATTGGAATATACACACCGTGCAAAAACCTTAAAGAATTAAAAGAACGACGATGCCAAGATAAATATTTGATGATGGAAGCGTTGCATATATATATCCGTTTGCTGTCACCATCGCATTATTTAACAATTGATACGGCGATTTTCATTTCACAACAATTCTTTACAGATGATTATATAATAAACGAATTCCAAATGGAAATCTTTCGATTAAATTGGAACATTTGGAACCCGTTGCACGGGAACTTGCATCTTTTATTTGAAAGCATAATATTTCTTCGTTCAAACAGAAAATTGACTGGTTTTATTTGCGAGGCGGCTTCAAAAGAGATTTCTATGTATATGGATTTCATTGAAGAAAAAATCTGGCCTGACTTGGAAAGTAAGAAGAAGGAGCATTCTATAAATTATGAAGACGTTGTGTATAATCTTTTAAGATTCATTAAAAACTTTTTGGATGCAGGTCCGTCGACTGCATTAGCCAATGCATTGATAACTAAGTTAAAAGACCTATTGAAGAATGAAAAGAGCAAAAACCTACCGACAACGCTTTTACATCAGGCAGTTAGGGCGGAGTATTTTTTTGGCGTGAAGCTGCTTATCCAATGCGGTGCTGAAATTAATACACCTGATCGCTGTAACAATATCCCTATACATCACATCGACGTCTGGCAGGAAGAATGCACTGAATCTAACAAAATTTCGTCATTCCTCATTCGAAACGGAAGCGAAGTGGACACCGTGAGTTACCATGGACACACCGTCCACGCGTTCCTACAAAAGATAAAACTCCTAAAAAATGATTTGGAAAAAGTTACTTTAAAATGTCTGGCAGCCAGGGCCATCGCAAAGTACAACATCAGGGTTAATCAAAACGAATGTCCTGAAAATTTGATGAATATTATCAAAATACATGGCGGGTGTAGAGTTTAAAAATGCATATATTGCAATTTATTTTATATTACAAATTTGCCAAAATAACTGATCCAATCTCTAGATAGTCTAAGCGTTTTCTGATTTGTTTAGCATGCTTTCTATTAACTGTTTGATGGATTTGTCTCAATTTGACTTCTTTCATACATGGCATGAAGAAATAAATAACATTTATATAAACTGGACCTATGCTTATTTTTATTGTATTATTTGATATTCCCTTTTAACATATTCATAATATTTTATTTTTATTGTAATATTTTATATTCTTTTAAATATTCCTAATATCTCATTTTTTATTTGTAGATATTCATATCATTTCTGTCTTATATTTATTTTTGATTGTATTATTTCGTATTCTTTCATGAAAACTATTAATATTTTTATTACGTTTGAAAAGTAAATATTTAAGGAAAATCAAATTCGTTTTCATATTTTTAAAAGAAAATGAATCAAGTAAAGACACTACATAACCAAAAAAATTTCTCAAATCATATTTGACAATCATATAACTAAGATACTATTTGTATTTATTTTGTTATTTTAGGAAAATGAATTGAACTGTTCCTAGATTATATTCTATACTCCTTTTATATATATATATATATATATATATATATATATATATATATATATGTGAGTGTATGTGTCTATATATATGTATATGTGCATATATACATATATATATATGCATATACGTGCATATATATGCATATATATGTGCATATATATACATATATGTGCATATATATACATATATGTGCATATATATACATATATATGTATATATGTGCATATATATATACATATATATATGTATATATGTGCATATATATACACATATATATGTATATATATGCATATATATACATATATATGTATATATATTTGCATATATATACATATATGAATATATATATGCATATATATACATATATGAATATATATATGCATATATATATACATATATGAATATATATATGCATATATATACATATATGAATATATATATACATATATACATATACATATATGAATATATATATGCATATATATACATATATGACTATATATATACATATATGAATACATATATACATATATACATATATACATATATATACATATATGACAATATATATACATATATATATACATATATGACTATATATATACATTTATATACATATATGACTATATATATACATATATATACATATATGACTATATATATACATATATATATATATACATATATGACTATATATATATATACATATATGACTATATATATACATATATGACTATATATATACATATATGAATATATATATATATATATATATACATATATGAATATATATACATATATATACATATGCATATATATACATATATGAATATATATATACCTATATATATACATATATGAATATATATACATATATACCTATATATATACATATATGAATATATATATACATATATATACATATGCATATATATATATATGAATATATATACCTATATATATATACATGTATGAATATATATGCATATATACCTATATATACATATATGAATATATATATATACATATATATACATATATGAATATATATATATATACATATATACATATATGAATATATATATACATATATATACATATATGAATATATATATACATATATATACATATATGAATATATATATACATATATATACATATATGAATATATATATACATATATACACATATATGAATATATATATACATATATATACATATATGAATATATATATACATATATATGCATATATACATATATACATATATACATATATGAATATATATACATATATACATATATGAATATATATACATATATACATATATGAATATATATACATATATACATATATGAATATATATACATATATACATATATGAATATATATACATATATATATACATATATGAATATATATATACATATATGGATATATATATACATATATGAATATATATGTACATATATGAATATATATGTACATATATGAATATATATGTACATATATGAATATATATGTACATATATGAATATATATGTACATATATGAATATATATACATATATGAATATATATACATATATGAATATATACACATATATGAATATATGTGTGCATATATATACATATATGTATAAATATATGTGCATATATATATACATATATATGTGCATATATATACATATGCATGTCCATATATATACATATACATATATATATACATATATATGTACATATATGTGAATATGTATGCATGTATATGTATATATATGTGCATATATATACATATATATGTATATATATGTGCATATATATACATATATATTTATATATATGTGCATATATACATATATATGTATATATGTGCATATATATACATATATATTTATATATATGTGCATATATACATATATATGTATATATGTGCATATATATACATATATATGTATATATGTGCATATATATACATATATATGTATATATATATGTGCATATATATACATACATATGTATATATATATGTGCATATATATACATACATATGTATATATATGTGCATATATATACATACATATGTATATATGTTTATATATATACATATATATGAATATATATATACATATATATGAATATATATATATGTTCATATATATGTATAAATATATGTGCATATATATATACATATATATGTGCATATATATACATATATATGTATTTGTATGTGCATTTATATACATATATATGCATATATATGTGCATATATATGCATATATATGTGCATATATATACATATATATGTATATATATGTGCATATATGTATATATATATATATGTATATATATATATGTACATATATATAAATATGTAAATATATATATATGTGTGTGCATATGTTTCTGAAGTTGTAATTTGTTTTCTCATAATATTTTCACCAATATTTATAACTAATCTTTTCAGCTCTTCAACTTTTTAAGATAAACAAGCATGAAGGTTTACTAGTTGAACGACTCTCGCATATAATCTATAATATAAAGCTGACCGACGGGTACTTTTGCTAGTATATATATTTATATATATATATATATATATATATATATATAAATACCATCAAAAGTCACTGATGAGCTGCGAAACAGTACTGTATGTGGATGAATATATATATATATATATGTATATATATATGTGTGTTTGTATATATATATATATATATATATATATATAGTCATCCACATACAGTACTGTTTCGCTGTTTCACAGCTCATCAGTGCAGCTTGACAGGCAGCTACCTCAAGCTAGGATTGAGACCCAACCGTATGTACGATAGACAAGGCTCCTTACCATTACGCTATTGGCGGCTGCTGGGCGAGTAGTAAGTTTAACAATGTTTTGACATCGTCCGAAATACCTATTTACAAGGTATACTGTGCCACGTTGTGGTGTGGCCGAACTTAGTGTAATGGAAAAGCCATATAAAAAGAGAAAATCCGTGCAATCCTCTCCAAAAAAAATTTTAAAAATGCGAAAATGTAAAAAAAAAAAAAATAGTACTCTTGCAGAATTGGATCTAGATATTCGGGAGTTTCCGTGCAGCATGGCTTGTACTCGACCAACAATCACTGGATTAAGCCGAAACTGTTGAACTGTACGAAAACATGCAGTGTTTATCAATATATTTAAAGAAATACAAATGGCGGCAGACTGTGTTAAACACGTTAAGTGTGGGAAAAGTACTTAAAACGAAAAAACGATGAAAAATACCGTTAGGAACTCACTCAATATATGTTACCGTGACAAGGCTGACATATATTCGGTGGTTATTTAACAGCAATTTGTATAGTTTTTTTTTTAAGGTTTAACTCGTTTTCCTTAACGTAACGTGTTTAACACAGTCTGTCGCCATTTGTAATTTTCAAATATAGCGGTAAACCCTATGTTTTTTTCGGGCCGAATAAAGATTTTACATTAAATAAACACACTAAAAAAATATCCAGTTTGGTAGAAAAGTAACTGATCTTGCCTTTGGTAATATTTGTTATACATTTGTTTTTTGACAACTTTTTCGAATATAAACCCAATAAAAACGCTAAAAAGTATCCAATTAGGTAGAAACGTTACTTATCTTGCTTTTGAAAACATTTACTTCTTACATATTTGTTTTATAGTGACAACTTTTTCAAATATTTCTGCAAGTACAAACCCGAAGGAGGTATTTTTCTGTCTATTTTTATTTTTGGTACCGCGCTATTTTTAAATAGTTTTTACAAGTTAAATTAAAATTTCACGATATCTTTGTTTTTTTTCTCGGTATTTCCGCAATTTTCTTTAAAATGACTACTTTTAAAGGGTTTCGACTATGGCAGAAAAGGCCATGATAAAAGTCACTCGGATAAGTAAAAGGTGATATTTTTTTTCAGAAAACCCCAAGTGTTGTGTGACGTAGACAAAATTTAGTATTGATCCTAAGATGGAAGCCATGGGGTCACAGAGACTTGTTGACCTACGAGGGCGCAAGGATTCGCGCCACATGGTATTATTTGTAGATGTAATTTTATTTATTTTATTTATGATTTAGTGAATAATGGTATGACAGTTCCTTTGTCAGTGGGGACAGTTTAGGATTCCCTTACTAAAAGTGGGTAGTAAACAAGTGTATGTCTTCGTCATACATTTTTATTAATAAGGGGGAAAGGAATGTTAAAGAATGGATAGAGAGAGAGAATGTTAAGGAATAGAGAGAGGAAGAGGTGAGTTATAGTGTAGACACGTTGGCCGGAAGTAAAAGATCAGTTGATTTGATTGCGTGTGAGTCATGTGATCAGGTTAGCTGAATCATTGATATTTGATTTGGACACAGAAGACAACGGACGGCTTCCCGTTGTCTCCCCATCTTCACTGGGGAGGGGGGACGAACGCTGACGTATGTAGAAGAAGAACCCACACAGGCCGATTTCACTTCCACCTTCTGCAGGACATCTGGAGAAATTGAAATAAAAACTATAGAACTAATTCCTTGTCTTGGAGTGATTGAATTTTCATCCAAAACAGGTATCAAGTCTCCCTCCAGGATGAGAAATTTCCAGATGGTCCAACATCGAAGAAGCAGAGGTAGGTTCTGAAAATACATGTCACTCACACACGATTCCCTTTATGATAATCAAACACACAACCCTTTATTAGAGACAATATAACACATATTTAATCATTGTATTAATCATCTTGCATTATTTTTTTTAAATTGTAAACAACGTGGTTAATTTAAATTAAAGTTTAATCACATGATCACATTTCCAATAATTATGTGATTATATTTTACCCATTTAAAGTTTGTAAAACATGTTTAAAAAAAACCTTCTCGATACCGATGTTGACTTTTAAGAGCCCCTTTTTGTGATTACCTGGTGTTAGGATATTTGTACAACTAAACGTCAAATCTGCCGAAAACTTTTCTGTATTTCACCTAACAATTTATTTGATAAAGAAAAAGCATTCATATTTTCGCATAGAAAAACATCTGTAAAAAATGAAAAAACATGTACTTTCAATTTTGTTAAAAAATTGTTCTTACGGTAAAATAAAAATAAAAAAACAAAACAATCGAAACTTAATCGGACCTTGTTATTTTTTCAAGTTAAATTCAACTTTCACAATATGTTTTTTATATAATTTCACGATATTTTTTGTAATAATAAATTGTAAATAATATTTTTTTTTTAATAATAAATTGTTAGTTGAAAGCCCAGAATAGTTACAAAACACCCTCCCCTCTTTATGGTAAGAATGGCTGAAAAAAAAACAAATAAAGATAAAAAATAGATTTCAGCACGTTACTAAAATGCGTATGTACCGTGAATTTTCTTCGAAAAAAAAATCTACATAAGAAATTATAGTTTAAATAATAAATAAAGTTCGTATTTTCTCATATAGAAACAATTGTCTACAAAACAAACCAAAACCAAACAAAAAACGTGTTTTTACGACAAAGCTGGTTTTGTTAAGGTTCTTTGGCTTTTATGTTTCAACTCAAAACGCACGTTCTGGCAGGAAATTTGTTTTAAATTAAAAAAAAATGGAAAATGAATTTAAAATTAAAAAAAATAGTGAATATTTTTTTTTTCACTTATCGATTAGAGTCGTCACATCGTGGTAGATAAGTTGAAATAACTACCAGAAGTAAAAACCGAATAGTCCCGCAAAAACGACTCCGAAAAATATTTTTATTTCATTTAATATTTGTATAATTTGATATATTAATTTACTTTAATAGCATAAAATCATTTCTTGACTATAAGTAGGATCCTTCTATCGCTCCAGAAGATATCTCACTACGCATGCAATTCTATATGTATATAAACGCCAAGTACGTTCTAGGATGGAGTACTGCTGGCACATCTGGGTAGGAGCTACTAAAAACAGTCTCTCCTGCCTTGACAGAGTACAAAATAGACTTCTTGGCTTAGTGGGGATGCCCTGTTCTCTTCCCTGCAACCTCTCTCTCACATTGTGAGCATGTCCTTGTTTTATCGTTGTTTCTATGACAAGTACTCGCCTGAGATCCAATCTTTGGTCCCCCCCTCGCCAATCATTCACAATAAACATCGGTCTAGCTGAAACAATTGTCAATAATTTGCTAAACTATTTATCTGTGCCTAACTCAAACATAGCTTCCATGAACGAGGCTTCTTTCTTAGAAGTGCACGCTTGTGGAACCCTCTTTCTGATGAACCGCCTCCTGAAGTAAGAGACTTAATCAAATCTCCAATACTAACGATTACTACGATACTATCCCATTGATTACTGTACACGCAATAATCCTTATCCTCGAGTTGCTTCAGGCCTTGATAACTGGTTACCACCATGTAAAAATGATATATTTATCATCGCAGTCGTCCTGATGTTCAAAGACTGTTATAAATGTCTCTCTATCATTATTATCGTCATCTGTTCTGAATCTCCGTTAATGTGTCCCCAATATGTATTCCTATATAATAATACTACAAGCGGGAGAATATTTTCCTTCATTGAAAATCAAATAAAAAAGGAAATTAAAAGAATCGTTTATGCGATCGGAAAATGGGCACACATTTTTCCGATTCCGATACCACAAAAGTTCCGATTTCTTCTATTCTCGATTCTGATTCCGATCAATCGCCCTAATATGTATATATATATATATATATATATATATATATATATATATATATATATATATATGTGTGTGTGTGTGTATATATATATATATATATATATATATATATATATATATATATATATATATATATGTGCTTATACATACTAGCAGTTCAGCCCGGCTTTGGTCGGGCCCTATGCACTATAAATAACTGTATATATATATATATATATATATATATATATATATATATATATATATATATATACACATATATATATACACACACATATATATGTATACACACACACATATATACACACACGTATATATATATATATATATATATATATATATATATATATATATATATTACAAAGGTTGTACTCATGCCCAAGTAACCTATATCTAAAATTTCAAGTGCTTAGACCAAAAATTGGCGGAGGAGTTTGGTAGAGTTCTCAAAGATCAAAACGTTGAATTTATACCCCTAAAGCAGCCAAATATCTGGCCGGAAACCAATCAAAAATACCCCTTATTTCAAATCTCGAGTATGTGGACCGAGAATTGATGGAGTTATTGAGTAGGGAAATGTGCACAGACAGGAGACAGACACACTCACAGACATTTTCACTTTTATAGATAGAAGATTAGTTGTATTTTGTTTTTTTACATTTTATTACATTTTCACCCCAAACAAGGCATATTGCCACTTTGTTGTAGGGGGCTATTATCAGAGACATAGGCATCAGGGGTACTGTGTAGGGAGTTGGGCAGCAAGATGTCGGTTCCCGTTGCACTTGAACTTCCGCATGTCAGTACAGTTGGGGAAGCAGGGACCCGGCAGGGTATTTCAAAGTCTAGCTATCCTGGGGAAGAAACTACTGGAGTAGAAGGCTCTCTTACATCTAGAAGATCTCTACTGTGAAGGGGTGGGATTTAGCTGCTTGTCGGGTTTGTCGGGGGTATTTACGTCGAGGGGGTACAATTGATTGCTGTTCTTCAGAGCATTCACTGTTAAAGTACTTGTAGAAAAGGCAGAGGGATGCAACATTTCGTCGATGGGACAGGGGCTGAAGTTTAGATGACAGTTCAGGACCTATCAGATTGGTGACTCTCTTTTGAACCTTATC
>NC_136511.1:21644178-21704178 GCF_053919585.1 Euprymna scolopes | reverse complement strand
CGATTTAATTAGTAGGTAAGGTCTTTCATGCTTAGTCTATTTTTTTTATTTTTTTATTTTTATTTTTTTAAAAATATTTTACTGAATCTGATATTATTGTATTTTAATAATCAAATTATTACTTGCAAATTTTATGCAAATCAAAACGTTTATAAATATTTAAAAAACAAAAACAAAATCGATATTGTTTGAAATTCCCACCCGCATATTGTGTTTTTTTATAAAATATAACCAATCCTGTAAACTCTACCAGACATTTATTCTTCATCAAATTTAACAAAACCGTCTATGAGTCCGGCTGTTCAAAACTACTGAAGAAAAAAAAAAAAAAAAAAAATACGCAGGTAGGTTGCCAAGTACGTTTGTTGACTATGCTAAGCATTAGATGTAAATTGTATTTTTGCCCTTTTTTATAAATCGTTGATTGTAAAACATACGGGGATTTAACAGCGAGGCAAACAAATGGCTAAGGTAAAAAGGAATCAAATATACAATAAATGTTATCATAGCCAAGGAGTTAATTTTGTACCTACCTTGCTTATTTTTCCTACGTTTTAAAGTTATTTCAAAGCCTAATTTTTAATCTCCATTATTGTTTTGTTTTTTCTTTTACGAGCGGTTTTGCAAACAAGATGGTGGCCTACAATCTTCTTCATAGAAAACAACCCTATGCAAACATTGCGGGTTAAATTTATTGAAAATATTTGAAACGCATTTATTACAGCTCGTTCGTGTATGTATGTATATATATATATATATAGAGAGAGAGAGAGATATATATGTGTGTGTGTGTCGCGGTAAGATCTAAAACGTGTAAATATGAAAAATGGCACTAGGAAAAGCTACGAGTTTATAAATATCTAATAGCACAATTGTGTCTGAAATTCGAATTTTAAGATTAAGTAAAGTATTACTTAACCGACACCAGAAAATTAACCATTTAAATGTAGATGAACATTTCACCTTTTGGTACTTGTGCACCTATTGATCCGTGCTGAAATAATAGCGTTATTTAAAAGGCCTTTCTTGACATGGGGAGGGTGTTTTGTAACACCTCTGTACTTTAACCTTACAATTGAATAAAACAAGGCCGATAGCCATTAGTCGCGTGCTCTCGTATCATGAATAAATGCGTGAATGTAGGATTGACATGAAACTCTTAGAGATAAAATGACCGAAAAATGGGCTAAAATGACTTAAATAAATAAAAAGTAAATAACTTTAATGAACTTAAGGATGAAGTGAATGACCTCACGAATGACTTGAATGCTTAAAAAATAACTGGAATCCTTTAAAAACATCTTGGATCAGGAGAATGACTTGAATGGCTTTGAGATTGACTGGTTTTAAAGTGGGTGATCATTTTACATTATATAAATACAGAAAAGTGATCCCCCACTTTATATCACAAAAATTATTTGATTTAGGGAATTTGAAACGTTATATAAGCTGTGGCCAAGGAAAAGTTACAAACATAACTACAGCGTGTAGTAAGAACAGATAGTACACTTTGATCTTTATATTTAATTTATTTCGTTTAAAGAAAAAATTACAATTAAAAAAATCCAATATAAACATTAAAAAATTTAAAGAGTAAAATCTCCAAAAGACAAACCAAATTTAGGCACAAGGCCCTATAAGATCTGAGGAGGGAAGTGTTGCAGGGTCTTTGTAACTAAAGTAAAAATTGGAGTCTTTGCCGACTTTACTCTTGACTGGCAACATTTTAGTACACTCTGATCTTTGCAAAAAGGCCAAGAAAAGCTTAAAAAGCTAAGAACATACCTTTGATTTTTAACCAAACAGGCCAAGCACAAAAGTGTTACGGACAGACCGACCGACGGAGCGACTTATAGAGTCGCTTGCACGAGAGTAAAAACATAAAACTTTAATTAAACTTGGAAACACTATTTTAAAAACAAATAACGCTGATCAGAATGTGCATTAGCACCCATCTTTTCGTTTTGTTATAAGTAATATAGAATTAAAAAAAAATGTTATCAAAGGTAAGATAAGTTACTCTTCATTTATTTTAAGTGTTTCAGTCGAAATTCAGTTCCCCCCAAAACTCTGCAGAATTTCCGCCATCTTGTGCTTCAAAGTTAACAACTCTGCACTAATTGTGCTTCAAACTTAAAAAATAATTTCTTAAAAAGAAAACGCTACTATACTCGTGTATCTATGCAACCGCGCTGAAATAATAAAGCTATTTGAAAGCCGTTTTTTTTTTAGCATGGGGAGGATGTGTTATAACAATTCTGTGCTTTTATTTAACAATTCAATAAACAAATAGGTAATTGCGCACTTTTGCCAGCATGCTTAAATAGTTATTTTTGAAAGCCATTTTTAATATGGGGAGCGTGTTTTGTAAGATTATGTACTTTCACATAACAATTCAAGGTAAAAGTGCATTTACCCTTACGAAGTACTTTTTTTTTTTTTTTTTTTACAATATTAAATTGTTTACAGGTGCATTCGGGCTTGTTGCAAACAAATTTCATAGTTTAAATTCTCGCCGACAAGAATAACGTACAATTTTAGCGCAGTATTATCGTAAAATCCAATGCTTTCGATAATAGCTTTTGCGCAATGGCCGCCATCATTTTTTTAAGCAGGGAAAAAGTGTCATAGTATTTTTTAAATTTTTTTTCTAAACAAGCAAAAAGAAAACTATTTTATTTTATTTATTTTTTTTTTTTGGTGGGGGGGGGGTGTTAAAATTTGGCGTTCTTAACATGGGGAGGTTGGGGGTGTCTATTCTTTCTGCTCCAATAACTGCAAATTTCTGCGCATGCGTACCCACGTCACCGTCGTACATGAAAGTTTTTGAAAAAATGGCGGCCCGACATAACTAACTAACTATACTAATAACCACGGGTTAGTGAATGTGTTACTTGTGTAAATAATTCGTGTTAGCGACAAAATAAACTGATATTTGTTCGCAGCAGACCCGAATACACCTGTAAACAGTTGAATATAAAACAATTTTAAAAAAACAAAAAAAAACTTAAATGTAAATCTTCGGGTGGTCCCCCAGTACACTTTCACCCAATTTAAACACATCGTGAAGCTGGAATTTAACCTGAAAAATCTATTTTAAATTAGCGTGGTGGCAAAAGTGCACAAGCACCAAGGAATATATCGTATGCCTTGAATTTAAATGTTGACATTTTAGCGCGGTATTAGATGCGCAAGCACCGTAAAAACCTACTAGGTAAGTAGAAGAGTAATTATCTTGATTTATTGGTTATATATTTAGTTTGCTGTTTGATTCCATGAAATTATTTGCACTGTTTTTTTTTTGTGTGCGGGGGGGGTGTACAGATGTAGCGGCATAATGGCTTTTCTTTTGGAGTCCTGAGAGCCACTCAAAATGTTTTTGTTTTTTTTTAATGACAAGAAAATATTGCCCCACTCTGCACTCAATATAACTGGATTCGGTATTTAATGACCTGAAAAAGTTGACATTCCCTAAACCAAAAACAACCAACCAACTACCATCAAGAGAACCCTGGAATGAAGGGGCCAGAGTTTTTTTTTACTAAATGGGGTTGCTTGAGAGATTCACCAGTCAATATACTCCATGCAAGTGAGAATGGTGGATTTGTAGGATTACAGCATATTCTTGGGTCTAAGTAATCTTCTATCATGCTATAGGAACTCGGTTTATTTGCAGCAATTGTGCCATAATATCAAGATATTGACTTCCTAGCATGAAATGCACATAACATTGCTTTTTTTTGTTTTTCCACTTCTTTTTGCAAAATTTAATTATGTCCTGCGAAACAATAATGGAAACTACAACCCACCTTTAACTTCTTTTACTTATTCTTATTCCATCTTCCTCTATGTCAATCTCCCCCACGTTCTGATTGGTTGCCTAACTTCAAATGTGCCAAACATTGACACTGTAATCTGTTTCAGTCTCCCATTGCCATATTTTACAGGACCGAATACAAATACAATAACGTCCACTATAATACCACGAACCAAACACTACAATCTACATATTAAAGATAAAAAGTGCTTGAAGAATTACAAAAAAAACAAACTATAAAGTAATTGGATGAAACAGTAATACAATTTCCAAAATAACTGGAGTCGACGTTAAATCACCCAGAACGGTTGATATGCCGTAAAACAAAACAACGGAAGTAAGGAATTTGCAACAGCCGTTGATATGTTCGTTAGTTATAAGAATAGCCATTATCCAAGGTTTCGCGAATTACACCCCATAGGTTAAACGAAAATCAGAAATGTTTCTAGTTTGAGTAAGAATAAAAAAAGATACCTACTCAATTTGAATTGTACAGATCAATGTATAATTAAGTTAGGCTGCGTTTTGTAGAAATCATTTGTCTTTTATAATCTCTGACCGTTAACTATTTTACATATTTGATTATTTTTACATAGGCACCACCACTTATCAAGGCCAAGAGGCCACTCGTGTATGAGGGTTAAAGAGTGTACAGTAGTCAAGCGGGCATTATAGTAATCATTAGTAATGGAAATTCAGTAAATTTCTAAATTTAAGTGGAACGGCTAGCCAAGAACTTGTTTACGTTGGACTTGATTACAACCCTATTGTAACCAGCTGGAAAACAGGCAAACGGAAGACAGGTCCACAGGCGTTCATTTCTAAGAAAGAAACTGTATTCATGGAATCTACGTTTAGGGTTAGGCAAAGATAAATCGGGGGAAATTATTGATAATGTTTTCAGCTAGAAGAGTGGTTGTCGTGAAAGTTTGTCGAGGAGGAGAAATAGATTGGCGTGGCGGACAATAGAGCAGTGACATCTCTGGGGAATAGACTGCAGGGAAGAGGAAAGGGCGATATCTACCAGGTTTCTTAGATTTGGATGTTGTCAAAGTAAGTTAGGGGTCTCTGAGCAGCTCCTGCCCAGATATCGAAAAATACTCAACGTTTCTGGCTCTTTTACATGCAAATAATTGGTTCGGGGTTTAGTAAGTTTCTGGTGCGGTAGTAGTATGCAACCATTTTCCCCATCATAACGTTCACCAGATGATTATTAGTCGCGTGCAAGCGACTCTAAGTCACTCAGTCGGTCCGTCTGTCCGTAACACGTTTGTGCTTGCCCTTTTTTGTTGAGATCAAAGGTATGTTGTTAATAGATGCTGTTCTTAGCTTTTAAGCTTTTCTTGGCATTTTGGTCAACATCAAAGATTAGTATTTGTTCTTACTACATGCTGTACCTTAAGATGGGTGACTGACAGCCAGAGGTGATTTTGAGCCATTAAAATAAAAACAAGTGTAAATAACTCTACAGCAAATATTTGCTGCTGCGCCACAACGCGTCTGTAAACTTATGAAATCGTATAGGACCTAGAAATTATATTTAAAATTCAGAGATCATATATTACTTACTCATTTTTATTTTATTTTAAAGGATCAAAGTCACCCAGGGTGGCTAGTGTCACCCCAGTTTACGGTACTTATGTTTGTTAGCCACATAGCTAATATAACGGTTCAAATTCCCTAAATCAAATAATTTTTGTGATATAAAGTGGGCGATCACTTTGCTGTATTTTTTAATGTAAAATGATAACCCACTTTACAACCAGTCAGTCTCAAGGCTAATCAAGTCATTCCCCAGATCTTTCAAGTTGTTTTTGAATGATTCCAGTTATCTTTTGAACATTGATGTCATTCTTAAGGTCATTCAATTCATCCTTAAGTTCATTAAAGTCATTCTTAATCATTTACTTTTTATTTAAGTCATTTCAGCCCATTTTTCGGTCATTTTATTTTATCTTTTAGAATGTCATGTCAATCCTACATTCACGCATTCAATCATTACACGAGAGCACGCGACTAATGGCTATCGGCCTTGATATATTGATAAAAAGAAAATAAATTAACTATTAACAATAGATCCTGTTACATGTATGAACTCTCACTAACTTGTTTCTTGTTTTCTTATCGATACATGTTTTAGTTGGTAAAACTTTAACAAATTTACACCTATCTGTTTGCAGGTGTTCCCTGAACCAGTAAGACAAATACCACAATGGAAATGATAAAAACTTTAGAGTTACAAGGTTGGATGCTGGTCATGCGCTTAAATTTCTCCAAAGCTTTTCGAAAATGGAAGAAAGCTTTCATTTTCCGGCAACAATATTCCATGCCAAGAGTTGCATACCAATTCCAGCATTTCGGAATATATACACCATTCCAGAGCGTTGAGGAACTAATAGAACGAAAATCTCAACGCAAATATATGATGTTCGAAGCGTTGAACGTATGTATGAAATGGATGTCAGCCTCACATATCATTACAATGGAGACAGCGATTTTGATAACGGACATGTATAGGGAAGATGATGATTATATTTCAGACAGATTCCTCATGGACATGTTTCGTTTAAACTGGGAGATTTCGAACCCGTTAGACAAGAATATGCTGTATTTATTCGAACACATTATGGCTTTTCGTTTGAACGAAAGACCGGGGTATTTTAACTGTCAGTTGGCTTCAAAGGAGCTTTCAATGTATATAGATTACATCGAAGAAAAAGTCTGGCCTCATTTGGAAAAAGTAACTATTAATAACAGGAGAAAAAGAAAACGTTTTTTTGAAAAATATGTAGACGTTGCGTATTATCTACTCAAATTCACGCAGCATTTTCTTGGGGCAAAGCCGTCGACTGGATTAGCCGATGCATTAGTAATCAAGTTAACACGCCTATTAAAAGAGGAAAAGCGCAGAAACCTACCGACAACGCTTTTACATCAGGCAGTTAAGGCGCTCCATCTTTATGGCGTGAAATTTCTTGTCGGATGCGGTGCTGATATTAATACATTTGATAGCCGTAACAATCTCCCCATACATTATATCAACTTGGAGTTGGAAGAAAACAATGACGCTGAGAATATTACTTCATTCCTCATTCGAAACGGAAGTGAAGTGGACGCCGTGAGTTCCGATGGACGCAGCGTCCACGCGTTTCTACAAGAGAAAACCATCTTGAAAAATAATTTGGAAAAAGTTACTTTAAAATGTCTGGCAGCCAGGGTCATCTCGAAGTATAAAATCAGGGTTGTACAAGACGATTGTCCTGAAAATGTAATCCATATAATCAAAAGGCATGGTGGGCGTATAGCTAACAAAAACTGATGTTAGATCAATTAAATTTGATGAGACTGGGGTTCAAGCAAAATAGATTGTGCGGTAATTATTAGACGGAGAGACTGTTGGTAAATACACCTGCTCAGATTTAGCCAATTCCATGCATAGGCCATCGCTTATATTAGAGTAAACCGCATTCTTTGCAGCAACATTTGCAGTGTCCTAATTTTATTTTCTCCGCCATTGTTTTATTGGCACTTATCTCAAACACAATTTCATTTTATCGCTTCTGAATATTAGAAAAAATATACGTCCAGGATCAAACCGATTAGACGCTCCCGCATGAATTTTACGTTTTATAAATTTACACGCTTCAATTATAACCAAACGTTTCTCTTTTCTATAAAGTATCTGATTATTCTGTAAGTGAAAAATAATGTCAGAGTTTGACTTTCAAATTCATAAACAAAAAAATAAATAAACCAACCTAATATATTCCGCATTACTTCTGTAATTCAGTATGATTACATTTTCATTAGAAGCCTTTCATTCCAGACATTGCCATTTTCGTGACGGTTTTTATCAGCTTGACGAGCAATTTTTTGCGGGTTGAAACTTTTAAGTTCAGAGAAATACATCCCATCTCAAACAAAATTTTGTTGGTTGAAACAGTCGCAACCAAAATTAAGACATTATTATGATAGTAACGTAAAAATATTGCGTTCTGGTAGTAATAATTAAGTGGCTGAAGACGTTTTTTTTTTATATATCGCTTAGGTTTTTGAAGCATTTCTCACGCAGAACGTTGTATAGATGCTAGAAAATGCGGTAGTCGGTAGAGGAGACGTGTGGAAATTATGGTGCATGAGACAGTTTCGAAGCCAAACTGTTTCGACTTCTGAAGGGTCGGTTTAGCAACGGTTCATAAATATCCTTTTAGTTGTCATCTAAAGCAAGACACCTATTTATAAAGTTTAGTTGTCTTTCAAATCTCAAAGTTGTTGATGCGCAAACACTGTTACGTAAGCTAGAAAAGTCTGCAAATGACATTGGTCTTCACATAAGGGCGGATAAGATAAAGTTTATGACTTTCAGCGTGAAGCGAGAGATCAGCTCTTTGGTTGGATCAACACTGAAAGAAGTCGCTGAGTTTACGTATCTGGGCAGCAACATAGTTTCCACAGAGAGAGATATCGGAATTCGCATCTCAAAAGCATGGACCGCATTGGATGGGCTACATTCAGTACGGAATTCGAGACTGGCTGGCAAACTGAAAAGGCAGTTCTTCAAGGCAGTTCTTACGGTGCTACAACCTGGGTACTCATCAAAAGATTGGAAAGAAAACTAGACGGCATATACACCCATATGCTAAGAACAATATTACATATATATTAGCAAAATCATCCCACGAAGCAGCAACTTTATGGCAATCTTCCTGCCATATCTAATACCATCAGAGAAAGACGCCTACAATTTGCTGGCCATTGTCTGAGGAGCAAGCATGAATTGATGAGTGATGTATTGCTATGGACTCCATGGCACGGACGCGCAAGCAGAGGACGACCTAGATCAATGTACATCCAACAAATAGCACACGACGCCAACTGTGAACCTGAAGATCTGAGGCAACTGATGGAAGACACGAAACTCTGGAGAGGAAGAGTCGCATTGGTCCGGGCAATGATGATGATGATGTGTATATTATTATGCTTTTATATCTGTTTTGGGATGCTAAATCATAGTTATATATGTCAATATATCTTTGTCGTTTTGTTAAAATCAACTCTTATAGAACAGACTTATTATGTTATTTTTATTATCTTGATTAGGAGTTATTTTTACGATATAAGCTGCTGATTTTTCTTGTATTTATTAATCTTCTTTCGGTGTTTCTACATGGCTTTACTATACATTAATCTGATTTTAAATTATTTAACCGTACCATAATTTTTCCCTAACCCTTATAAACCTACCATAAATTTAACCCTGGCATAAAAGAAACAAAGAAAAAATGTTACATTAATTCTGAAAAAGTTGTTCTACTTATTTTTATCTTGCTATTGACATTATTAATGATTCCTGCCAGTCGAAATTTAATTCGGTTTACTCAGTTCATAGTAGGAACTTCTATCACCAACACTGGGTATCCTTTGAGTCTTTTATTCATAAAAAAATATCCATGTTTGTATTTTTATTAAGTCTTTACCGGACCCCTGCAGAATATTAAGTTAAAACATTGGCAGAAATTACCCCCCCCTCAAAATGTTTTTGTAAAAAGATTCCGAAAACATACAAATAAAAAAAATACAAACACAAACCTATACTACTACTATTTCTATTCAAATAACTAATACTAAACTGTGTCCATCGCTTTATTGCAGATTACAAAATAATCAATATTTCAGTAAATATAAGTTATAAAAAGCTGAAAATTACACCATCCAAGGACTGTATTAAGGTGAGATAAATCCTAAAATTTCATCAAAATTCATGTGATATTTAAAAAGTTATGTAATTTTTTTTTAATATTCAATGAATTTTCACCGTCCTGAAATATTGATTATTTTGTAATCTGCAATAAAGCGATGGACACAGTTAAGTAGAATACCAACAATATAATTATTAACAGTTAGTTGAGTCTTGTGTAAATGCCTTTTCTTTTCATATCAATCTATAACGTTTACGATTAAAACTTCTGAGAATAATAAATTTCAGACAGGTTCCAAAGTAGCAAGGATTAATAGCTTTGTTTAAAAATTAAGTGAAAGTGTCAAGAATTGGTGGCCATGTTTAAAAATTAGGAGAAAGGGCAAAGAACTAATAGCTTTGTTACCCCCCCAAATGTTTTGTAAAAAGATTCCGAAAACATACAAATTAAAAATACAAGTACAAACCTATACTACTACTATTTCTATTCCAATAACTAATACTAGTAGAATACCAACAATATAATTATTAACAATTAGTTGGGTCTTGTGTAACTGCCTTTTCTTTTCATATCAATCTGTTGTATTGTGGAGTGGCCCCCCCAGGTTGGGAAATCGTAGTAGTGCGTAGGACTCCCTGGCTATCATTTTCATTATAAAGTTTACGATTAAAACTTCTGAGAATAATAAATTTCAGACAGGTTCCAAAGTAGCAAGGATTAATAGCTTTGTTTAAAAATTAAGTGAACGTGTCAAGAATTGGTGGCCCTGTTTAAAAATTAGGAGAAAGAGCAAAGAACTAATAGCTTTGTTTAAAAATTACGTGAAAGTGCTCTGTTACGCTGACTGATGACACCTACATATTTTCTAATAAAATGAAAAAAATATGTTTTCGCATATGTTAAAAACGAATATCGAAGGTGAAAGTAGAGCAAACAAAATAGTTTTCAAAATATAAAAATGTTTGCTTTCATATGCCGCCTGTTTTTAAAATGACCGACAGTGATTTACAATTTATTTTGAAACTATTTGTATATGCACATTTTTCCTGCAATACTCAAAAATCTATAAAAGTTCTAATTTTATTGACAAATTGTGAGGCATCTTCAGTTGACGTAACGGATCACGTTGACCAAAAATGAACTTTTTATTGAAATTTAAATATTATTTGATTCTAGACAATATGTCGTACATTTATTCATGAAGTGATTTAGAATTGAATTATTTATACTATGATATTTTTCCATGTAGTACATTGTTCTGAAAAATGTTTACAGTTGATCTAACCATTGACCTTAAGAAGCGTCTTTTAAACGGGCCGAATTCAATACGGGCACTAATTATGTGATTCAAACAACGACTATTTTGCTTATTTATATAGTAGGTTTTGAATTGAAACATTGTTATTTCTATTATTCGGGCTAATAGGCATATTTATCACGTTTTACTCAAAACTAAGGGTCGATGTAACCTTTGACCTTATTAATATGTTGTATATTTATTTATGAAGTTATTTAGAATTGAAACGTTTATATTATTTTTTATTGTTTGTGTTATTCGAGCTATAGTTTCCATATAGCACGTTGTTCTGACAAAGAGTTTACAACAGTTCTAATCTTCGACCTTAGCATGCTTTTTTTAAACGGGGTTAATTCAAAACGGGGTATTCTTTAGTGACAGCACATTACTGACCACTCCTTAAAAATTTTGGACTTAGATAATTTGCGTCTGCTCATTAATGAAACGAATTAATTTTTTTAACAGCTGCTATTTTTTTACATTCAAATGTACTGTTTAAAGTTATTTTG
This sequence comes from Euprymna scolopes, assembly GCF_053919585.1. NCBI lineage: Eukaryota > Metazoa > Mollusca > Cephalopoda > Sepiida > Sepiolidae > Euprymna > Euprymna scolopes. The sequence goes on along the minus strand of NC_136511.1, from coordinate 21,692,856 downwards.
CGAAAAATAAATGCCAGTCACCAAACAATAATTTTTTTTTAATATTTGTTTATAAAAATGTAATAATTATTTGATTCAAACAACGAATATGTTTATTTATATAGTTACTAGCGGTGAGGGGACAGCCGGGTTTTCCCGGGCCTAAAATACACTTACATATGATATTAAATGTTGTTCCAGTTGTGTATATCTTATGATAGTCGTGATTTCATAAGTGAAAAAAAAGTATTTGGGTTGCATCAGTGGAATAAAGAAACTGTAGCATTCAAAGCTGCTGGTGTTAGAACTGTACAAAGGTGACACGCATATGAACTGATTAAGAATAAATTAAGATGAACGTACAAAATGTATAACGCATTTTTCAATGTTAACCCATTTTCGACCGTCTGTAAAGACTCATAAAAGAACAGTCTCTCTAAAAATTATTTGAGTCGCCTTGCGCCGCTCTGCGAGTGTCGGAGGTGTTCAATTTTGAAAATATGGAAACAGACAGACACATAACATTTTATATATTAGATTTTTAAATTGAAATATTCTTGTTATTTATATCAAGTTATTTGTAACTTGTAGAGGCACAATCTGAAAACGGACCTAGAAACCACTTTAGTGGGTAAGGAATGTTAGGAGCCGCCATTATTTTTTTATTTTTTTTTTTAGGTGGATTCCCATTGAATTAGGCTTTTATGAAATTTATAGCTAAAACAAAATGGACGCCATACTTGAAAATACAGAAGTATAAAAACAAGACAGTTTCATATGTACTTAAGATAATGCTATGAAATAGTTTTAGAGTTGAAAATATATTCACATGTGATGCATGGCGTACTTAGTTCAAATAGATTCCCATATTTTATACATTTAATGATTCTATTATAACCTTGCTATTCATGTTTAATTTGGTTACATTGTGAAAACGCATAAGTCTAACACCATAACCGACCTTTTTAATTTATGACTAGTCTGGGTGGCTGGCGTTGCCCGCGAATTTGAAGGTGTGTGCTAGGCCAAACAAAAAGTGGTAGTAGGCAGGATGACTCGAACTCGTACCGCGATGGAGGAAAAGAACGTGATGTCCGTACTGTTGTGTCTAGCGCAAACCAGAAGTTGCGAGGATTTCAATTAATGCTAGTCAGTCGAAAAAAAGGAATGACTTGAAAAAAAATCGGCAAAAGAATGACCTCTCCATGTAGAAAAGTGTCCAGTTGAGGGCGAAGCCATTAATGTTTTAGCCATTTTTCGTTTTTTGTCGTCCGAGGGAGCGCTTCGAAACGATACTAATGTCGTGAAAATCTGTCACCTCTGTCAAAAGTTTTAGGCAGACATACACACATACATACATTTGAACAAATAGGTGAGATTTATATAATAGTTTAACCTCGGTGCACGGCGTTGCCCGTGTGTTTGGAGGTGTTGAGCAAAAAACAAAAGTGGTAGTAGGCAGGCAGGCTCGAACCCATGAGGCGTATGCGGAAAAAAGTTGATGTGTGTAAGGGTGCTGCTTGAGCAAAAAAAGTATAGTAGGCGGTAGGCGGCTCGGACCCGTACTGCGAAGGAGGGAAGACAAAAAAACGTTACACGTAAGCTGTTGCGCCGATTACCAATCCGGAAGTGACGTGTGTTTACATTAAGGCTAAACAATCGAAAAAAGGTAATAATTTTTTTGAAATATGGCGAAAAAAAGCGACTCCTCCCTGTTGAAAGCGCCCACTTTAGGCTGAAACGAACACCGAAACAAAAATCAGTTGTAGCGGAATTTGGCCAGAGCCATAGTATATATATATATATATATATATATATATATATATATATATATATATATATATATATGCGCTATTCAATATGAATTTAGGGATGAGGTACACGACTGAGACCCCTCTAGCGAAATACGCATCGGCTCCGATGTTGTATGCAGTTCGACTGAGGGAGCAATTATTATTTTTACAAGGAAATAATTTTTGCGTGTGTGGCCTAGTTTATTTTTATTTATTTATTTTGGCTCGAACTTTGCACTTTTTTGTATTATTTTGTTATGGTTTTTTGTTTTCTTTTTGATTATATTTGGGGGGGCTTGAACTTTGCGCTTTTTCGTATTATTTTGTTATGTTTTTTTTGTTTTCTTTTTGATTATATTTGGGGGGGGCTTGAACTTTGCGCTTTTTCGCATTATTTTGTTATGTTTTTTTGTTTTCGTTTGAATTATATTTTGTGGGGGGGGATTGAACTTTGCGATTTGCGAATTATTTTGTTATATTATTTCTTCTGCTATTTATGATGAATATTCGGGGGGCGGAGATTATAGTTATAGGTAATTATTATCAGGAAAATTTGTGCGAGTCCAAATTAGCACTTGTGGCGATAAACAAAAAAAAAAAAAATAGCGTGTACCTAACTTTCACGGAATGTCGGAGTTTTTTCTCATATCTAAACACAGTGAAGTATGATTTGCTGCTAGTGCTCTTGTCGATCCGCGCTATTTTAAAATAGTATTTTCAAGTTTAATTAAAGATTTACGATACCTGTTTTTATTAAATTGTTAATTTAATGTACAGAAAAGGTACACATAACCTTTCCGTCTTCAAGTTAAGAATGGCTTTCTTAATATTGTCATTATTTCAGCACGGCCCAATAAGTGTAGGATTACCTTCTATTTTCTTGAATAAAATAAAATCTATTCGACGAGAACACTGTTTTTGTTTTAATAATTATTTTGTATTCAAAAATAAAAAAAAAATCATTTGTTCAAAACCTGTTTTTTTTCCAAAGCTTAAAACAATAAGAAAGAAATTCTTAAAGTTCAAGCCAACTTTTCCTTGGTTGAAAGGATCCTGAGATCCACTGGTCAATGGCAAACTGTTCTGATCTCTTGGTAGCCTGTGGTTTTAGCTTGTTACAGCGAAGCATGTCTACATGGTGGGGTGTGACTTATATACTCTTTGCATCAACTATGATCATAGGTTCTGCAACAGGTTCTTTATAAGGATCAACTTTCTGGAACATTTCCATGATGGTTCTCTGGATGGCTCCCTTCCCACCAGGAGTGCCCTCTGCAAAATCTGTGTTATCTACTGCGAAAAACGCAAACGTCCCCTTCTTCAGGAATGGTGGTACATAGAGGCCCTGGTATGCTCTGTTTTTTTTTGGGTTTTTTTTTTTCTTTTTTTTTTTTTTTGCTATAGCATTTTCCAGAACAGTTTCAATGAGAAGGACACGGCGATGTGAAATAGCTTGGCCATGAGCAATAAGAAGCTTCAACAGCTTAGTGCTGTGTGTATCATGATGGACAGTCATTGCCAGTCCCAGAACCTAACGGTTTCCTCGTGCACGGAGTTACTTGAATGCTGATTCATTACTTGTTTATTAGATTTGAATCCATAAATGTTATTCTGGCTCACGGTCAGTGTTACTCGGTCAATATATTTGGTTCTCTTTACAGTTTCCAGTAGACCCAACCATTACCCAAGGGTTAAAGTGTATAGTTCATTATTGTCACTAGATATCTGCATGACATTTCTTTTCCTGGGCTCTTTGAAGGTTGCAATGCTTTTTCCAACTGTGCTTTTTATATTGAGGTATTAACCATGTCCTCTTCTCATGCATCTAGTGTGTCGAGTACAGTTGACTTCCTCATGTTTGGTCGAACAAACTTCAGGTGCGGCAAATAAGTAAGGATCTTTTCTGTCAGCCATTTTCTACTGAATACAAGTACATGACTTTCAAAAACTTATATTAACAGAACTCGTTTCAATATCATCCATTCCAATTATGTTTTTTTTTGTTTCTACATCAATAAGATTTATCAGCTCAAGCAGACTCGCCTTTAATAGAAAGGATTCTTCACCAGTTTTGCTAGTCTTAATATCTCGAAGAGCATAGAACACATTTTTTCCAGCAAGCTTTGTGGCATAGGACATCAACTGCATGTGCATCACCTCGTGATATGCGGGCGTTCTGCCTAGTCTTCAGTGTAGGATAATGGGACCTTTCCACAGCATCTTTGAGGTTTTCACCTGCATTCTCAACCCTAATCTGGTACAGTTGTTTGTCCTTGTCCTGTTGGCAGAGGAAATACTCTTCCTTATTCAGTGGACTTGTATGTGATCGTGTGAATGGCAATGCAGAACCAGATGTATAGGGGCCTGGAACGGCCTCTTCTGTGCTTCCTCTTTTCTGACCAGTGTAGTGCCCTGTAGCTTAAGCGTGTGTATTGCGATCTCCCGGACGTTGTATTTCAACTATGCTAGTTGCGCTCGAATGACATAAGCGATGCCAGACCGGCCTATCCTCACAAATTGTTTCTGGTGTGCATTTCTGCAGTGGCCTTTGGACTTGTACATAGTCCCCATCATTCGAACCAGCTCGCTCAAGAATTTCGTGCCGTACGAGCCCATTGGACTCTAATCGAGAATGTTGCTCTAAGACTTCTTTTTATCATCAGACTGGCAGAGAAGGCACTGCTTCCAGTTAAACGACTCCTTGGTTTGACATGCCTCCTCTCTACTTTGCGACTTATCAATCATGCTTAACCTACAAACACAGAGAGAATTACAGTAATGTTAGAATAGTATTACAAAAACTAAAAGGGGTCTCAAATTATAAAAGGTAAATTAACAATTTGAATTAGTGATATTAAAGCAAGATTTTTTTAAGAAGAGGTGAAGTATGAATTTATAAATGATACATATTTTTTATTACAAATATATTGCAATAAAACACCACATCAGTTTGAACCCAGTTATGCATCTGAAGGTTAATATTAAAATGTTGTTGTTTTATAACTACCACCATTCGCTTTTATAACCCTGAAATTGTAGGTTTAGCAGTTAAAATCTGTGTTCCAGCTTATTTAGAGGTCAAGATATTACAAAACGTACATTTTACAGCGGCTATTTTGTAAATTCCAATATGGCCGCAATATACACATCTGGGAAATTTTATAACCACCATAATTGGTTTCCTTGGGCTGAAAATGTAAGTTCCACAGTTAAAATTAGTGCTCCAGATTATTTATAAGCCGAGATATTAAAAAAAGTATATCTTACGGCGGCCATTTTGTAAATCATATATGACCACCATATAAGCATCTAAGAAACAATTGATTTTCTGATTCCCGAGACAAAACCCTTTCCAAAAATGTACAAGTTTGCAAATCTCAAAACAAGTTCCTACAACATTACATTAGGAATCTAACTATTTTGTGTAGTAGCTGAGAAACGTGAAAATTAAATTGTCAGGCGATATGAAAGATACCAGTTAGCAAAAATAATTTCCATCACTACCAGGGATTCATTGCGTTATATTTTCCCATAGAGTCTCATGAAATGAAACCAAGGAACAAATGTCGCTAAAAAGTGTTTTTTTCGTAGAGTTGTGAAAACTTTTGAATTCACTAATTCCTTTGATAACTTAGCGCCATACTTTACAATTATTGGAAAGTTTTTCGAACTTTTTACCATTAGTTTGCCAATGCTGCCTAGGAAACTCCGGATACACACACAGGCTCACACACATACACACGCATACACATATATATCTATCTACGTGCATATACAAATATATGCATATATCTATATGCATATATATATATATACATATAAATATATATATATATATATATTTACATATACCTTCTACACCTATATATATATATACATATACATATGTATCAATATATACATATGTATCAATATATACATATGTATCTATATATACATATATATATATATATATATATACATACATATTTATGCATATATACACGTATAGATATACATATATCTGTATGTATATATATATATATATATATATATATATATATATATATATATATATATATAGTGGAGGTGGTAATTAAAAACTGAAGAAAGTGCTCAATACTGTTGTAGAGCAAATATGCGTTTTATTTTTTATTGCCGTATCTTTTCTGTTAAGTTACATTATTGTTTCAGCTACCCGCCGTTTTCTTTGTCACTCTGTATCTTCTTCAGACTTTTACAGAAAAAAAAATTCTGTAAAAGTCTGAGTAGCTGAAACAATAATGTCACTTAACAGAAAGATACGGTAATATAAAATTAAACGAATGCATATATATATGATATATATATATACAATTATTTATATATATATATACAATTATTTATATATATATACAATTATTTATATATATACAATTATTTATATATATATATATACAATTATTTATATATATATATACAATTATTTATATATATACAATTATTTATATATATATACATATATACAATTATTTATATATATATATACAATTATTTATATATATATACAATTTTTTATATATATATACAATTATTTATATATAATATATATATACAATTATTTCTATATATATATATACAATTATTATACACATATATATATATATATATATATACAATTATTTATATATATATATATATAAATAATCATAAAGCTGAACGTATTTGTGTGGTCTGGTCACAAACATACCAATTTCTATGTCTCGATACATCTTCTATCATTATATGTGATAAATTTTCTTTAATAGTCAACCATATTCGTGGCCAGACATAGACACACACACACACGCAAAGACATTTATCTTTATATTCTAGATATACATATATACATATATATACATGTGTATATATACAAATATACATATATATACATATAGTTATACATATACATATATACACACATATACATACACATATCTATATATACACACATATCTATATATATACACACATATATATATATACATACATAAATATATATACACACATATATACATATATATCCATATATATACATATATATCCATATACACATGTGTGTACACATACACATATGTGCACATATAGATATATATGTACATATACATATATATATATATATATATATATATATATATATATATATGTATACTAGCTGTACCGGGCCACGCGTTGCTGTGGCTCAGTTTGTTAAAATGGAACATATGTGAAAGTAGACAAAGTGTGATTCTTGTTTTCAAGAGAATGTACAAATTATTTATTTTTTAAACAGATGTTAAGAAAATAAACCGAAAAATACTTCCATGGTTAATCATGCAAAAAATAAATAAAATGTTGATTGAGTGTTTCAATATGCTTATAAATTACGATAAAACTTGCTGAGTATGCACTGTTTTACGGTTGTTGTAAAAATGGAACGGAAACTTACATTTCGCTTCATTTTAATCTTTCCTAATTTTTTAATTGTACCCCCCAAACGAATATAATCAAAACAGTAACATTCAACAATTGTACTTTATGTATATAAAACACAAAATATTTATTTAAAAAAATGTTTTTTAAAAATTAATAACGAAAGGGAAATAATTCCATTTTTAAATTAAAAAGTCAGTTTATCTAACTTACTGTATTAATGCTATTTTTTTAAGCAAAAAAAAGGTAAATATCCAGATACGCTACTACAGAACACCGACCATTCTAATTTGTTTTTTTATAGGTAATTGAGGTCGCTGACAACGAATCTGATAGTCAAACTTGGGGCAAATTTACCGTTTGCATGGTATTTACCCCTGAACCCACCAACTTCTTTCCACCATTTTGCAGCTTCCGTTTATGCTACGCGCATGCACGCTGTAGCATAAACAGCGGCTTCACCATGCAAACTACGTTGGGGGGGGGAGGGGATATTTTTTCCAGGACATAGAATTTTCTAATTTTCAAAAATACATTATAGCGCTTTTTAGGTGGAAAATTTAAAATTAGCTGAAAAAGAAATAAAAAAAGAAAAGGAAAGCACACCAACTTGGAGTAGGGGGGTAATTATCTGGAGTTTTTTTAACCTGGAACATCGAATTTTCAAATTTTCCGTAAGTAACACACCGACATTTACCAATTAGAACACCATTTAACATTTTCCGAAATTTTACTTTGTACATTGGGGGCGCGAGCGGGGGGGCCCAACATCACATTCCCCTCCCCCAAACAAATTAGTGGTCGGTGTTCTGTAGTAGCGTATCTGGATATTTAGCAAAAAAAAAAAAAAAAAAAGGTTTGGCTATAAATTCCTAAACTCATTTCACCCTAAATAATTTAGGTGACTGAAATAGAAATCTGATTGAATCTTTAATTTCCTGAATAGTATGCGAGGATTACGGACTTTAGGGGCTTTTTTCGTAATGTTACTGTAAAAATTATTTTTTATTGTTACAAATTACGATGCTTTAAAAAAGCAAAAATAAATTCTTGCGTTTTTTATTTACTACTGAAAACCATAACTTTAGTAAAGGTATTTATTTTTAAACAAGATAAAACATTTTCACTAAGAGTTAAGTAAAAATAATGAGTTCATTATATTCTGCGATCATTATTTGAAAAATACTGCAATTTTCATTAAAATTCGTTAATTTCTTGATTTTTGGTGATTTTTTAGGTAAAGGGAGTAGTCAAAATGTGTATACACTTTGAGCGTCGACACACGTGTGGTTAATTTAAATTAAATTTCAATCACATGGTTACATTATCAATAATCATGTAATTAAACCCATTGAAAATTTACCGATATTGTAAACACATTCTGTTTACATTAAGCCTGTAGTGTTTTTTTTAGTGATGCAATGTTGTCAACTGAGATTTAAGAAAAAACCGCGAGATCAGGAGAAAGAAATGTCCAGAAAATCGCTAGATTTTTAAATTATCGTCTGAAATTTTCAAATATCGCTAACCCCCCCAAAAAAAACTCTATAATGTTCCGTGTTTTCTCATTATATGTTTATGGAATTATATTGAACCGGTTAGCTCCCCAGAAGGCTTACATATTTTATCAGCTAGTTTTGCCTGTCTTTTTCAGAGAGGGTATTTTTTTTTTGCAGGAAACAAATCATAAACTCAAACTTTTTATAATAAAAGTTAAATTGCAAATTAAACATCACAATAATGGGGCAACATATTTTGAAATTAGAAAAAAAAACTTTGTTTTAGCATGTTTAAAGTATTTAGGTTGGTAGATAATTAAATTCTACTGTATTGGTATAAGTTTTTTTTTGCTGTTGTTTCTTGCTTTTTACACTTTTAGATCGTATTTTAAACTTAACTTCGGAGGTTGGAATGCCACCCCCACCTAAAATGTACTTGGAAACATCGATTTTATAGTGAGATTTAAGAATGGTTAGTCGAAAAAAAGGTGAAAAACAAAACAAATAATAAATAATTGTTACCAAAGGCAATAAATGCTACTTTTTTACTTACATGAAGGAGTTTATTTTATGTTTTAAAGGATTTTCAAGCGCTTTTCTTTATTTTTTAATAATCTAATGCGGGTGTGTGGGCGACAAATATCTCCAGACTTTCTAGAATTCCCCGCTAGATTGCAAACGAAATCTCCAGATCTAGCAGGAAAACCGCTAAATTGTAACACTGGTCACGTGACAGGAAGCGGTAATAAGTAATTGTCCCTAAATAAAAAATGGCCTCTCGGTACCAAGAAAAACACCTATTTATCATAGAAAAATTAAGTATAATGTTATAATTAAAAAGAAATATATAAAAACACACATGGATATAGTAAACATATTATACCAAAACGTGGAAGCCATCCGTCCAGTGGTTTTTTAGACAATTAATTGCGAACGAACCAAGAGTTACACACACACACACATATATATATATATATATATATATATATATATATATATATATATATATATATATATATATAATCCTTTCTTTCTAATTCTATGTCGGCAGTAAAAAAATCAAATGAATGCAATTAAATGAGTACAGGGTTTAGAATTTTCAACAAAAACCGGCAAAAAGATTTTTCAATGACTAATTTTATATAAGATTTTGTAATATTCTAAAAGGTTTCGGGGTTTTTTTTTTCAACATAAAACTTGAAAATCACATAATATATAATAAATAAATTCTATTTCCGACTAGTTTTCCGAAATTTGCCCGGCTGAAAATTATTGGAGGGTGGCAAATTTTTTTCGCCTCTCTCTCACCCTCACTCCTTAATATGACCGTCACCCGTGAACCTGAATTTTGTACTCCAGTCTACTAATATACTCAAGGAGTATCATATATCAGGTTGTACTCGAAGCTATAACATAATGTAACCTTTGAACTGTTGATAGAGCGCCTTTTATAAAGGGGCAATCAAAACGCAGTTTTTTATTGACAGATGATTAGTGTCCACTCCTTTATATCTTGACATAAGTGTTCTTCTCATGCGTTGTTAGCGTGGACCTAGCCATGTAAGAATTTTTTTTTTAAACACTTGTTCGATTTTCTATCAAACTTTTACCGAAAGGACATTTAAATACGTGTATTAACGACGAAACCAGAATTCAGATACGCGATGGATCGACAAATTTGCAAAACTGAAAACTACCCTGAAGAGAGTGAGGTAATTTATTTTTATTTCATTCATATATTTATTGCCACCTTTAAAACTGCGTTATTTTATTTTTCACTAATAAGAACGTATGAATATATGATAAGGTACATACGAAGAATTACTGCAGCCCCGTAAATTCCTTATAAATTTCCACTTTTATAGGTTTTCGGAGGCGCTGAAAACGGAAATAACGTTTAAAATTACGGCAAACGAGTAGTTTCCAAGACATGAAGAAATGTTAGTGGCCAAAACGATGGGGATCATACATCTATAATAATTAAACGTAAAATGGGCACACACTTTGTGGCCACAATGGGGGAGGGGTAACGTACACTGAACACAACTTAACGTTCAACATTCCAGGAAACGAGTAGTTTCCATGATCCATGAGGGGGGGGGGGCTGCCGGTTTATATTTTTCGAGAGGGATATTCAATTAGAGAATTTCTATAGATTTAACAAGTGCTTCTGCAGTTTGATTAACATAAGTAATGACCCGACATTAATTGTTTACATTTGGTGGCCGGCGGTGGAGATGCAGGGAGTGTTGTGACGCACCTCGCCAATGTGGCCTTAAAGTTGGTGCCCATTTTATATTAAATTATTATAGAAAAGTGACCGCTCACTTTTTGGCCACTAACATAGTTTTCCCCTTTTCAGTGCCCTCGAAAACCTATTATATATATATATATATATATATATATATGTGTGTGTATGTATATATGTGTATATATGTGTGTGTATGTATATATGTGTATGTATATGTATGCATATATATTTATATATGTGTGTATATGTACGTGTATATATGTGTATATGTATGTATGTGTATGTATGTGTATATATGTATATGTATGTATATATATGTATGTGTGTGTATATATGCATATATATATGTATATATGCATATATATATGTATATATGCATATATATGTATGTATATATGTATATATATGTATGTATATATGTATATATATGTATGTATATATGTATATATATATGTATGCATATATGTATATATATATGTATGTATATATGTATATATATGTATGTATATATGTATATATATGTATGTATATATGTATATATATGTATGTATATATGTATATATATATGTATGTATATATGTATATATATGTATGTATGTATATATGTATATATGTATGTATATGTATATATATGCATGTATATATGTATATATATGTATGTATGTATATGTGTATATATGTATGTATGTATATGTGTATATATGTATGTATATATGTGTATATATGTATGTATATATGTGTATATATGTATGTATATATGTGTATATATGTGTATATATATGTATATATGTGTATATATATATGTGTATATATATGTGTATATATATGTGTATATATATGTATATATGTGTATATATATGTATGTGTATATGTATATGTGTATATATGGATATTTATATATGTATATATGTGTATATATGTATATTTATATATGTATATATGTGTATATATGTATATATATGTATATATATATATGTATTTATATATGTATATATGTATATATATATATATATATGTATGTGTATATATGTATATTAGGGTAGGTCGATTTTTAACTTTTTTCTAAAAATCAAAAACGTTAATGGACCGAAAGTTGTGTATATACCTATTGAATACTCATACCAAAAATTAGATCTGAGTCTTCAACGGTTTTTTGCGAATTTGACATAAACGATTTTAAATAAACGCGGGCGGAAAACCCCTCGATTTTGGTGGATTTAGCCTAAATATTGATCTCAAAACTAAATAATTTCAGCATTTAAGCCAAGAAATCTTATTTTATTTGATGGGAATATAATTTGAAACAAAATTATAAAGAAAATATCAAATTGAAATTTAAGCCCCCCCCCCACTTAACTGCGCCGAGTTTGAAATGCTATTATTTAAACAGAAATTGTTGAATGTATTGACAAAAATTTTTTCCTGATATGAAAATACAAGCAATTATGGAAAAAAAAATAATTATATATTTTTAATATAAAGAATCAAAGTGTTCTAAATAAGAGCCCTTCGATGAAAAAGCGAGTCTTAATTGTTGGCACAAAACTTTCCCAAGTATATGCCGGTGCCTTGCTTCAAAGCCGTATACACATTGAGAAGCCTCTGTCACCAACTTAACTGCTCATTCAACACCTTGGGAATGTGAAGGGAAATCTGGCAAGTCAAGCTTTTTGCCTATTAACAATGAACTCTCTAATTCACTGTCAGAAAAGTATTGTGTAAGTGGTGGCTCACAGACTCCATTTACTGACAAATCTATTAAATTTGTCCAGTGTAGAGCCTTAAAGTTGATCATCGGGATCTTTTTAAGTATTTTCTTGGCTGGTTCCCCTCTTCTGAAACAATATAAAAAATAATTTGAGTTTAATCTTTAAATGCAATTTATACTGCTTTAATAAGATTTGGTGAAATTAAATGTAATCTTTAAAATGTCACAATAAATTGATGTAAGTTTTATATGAAGAAATATTAACTTACCTAATGGTCAAAATTCTTTTTATTCCCTCTTCTCTTACTTCAAGTTCATCTGATTTTACCATAGAAAATAAAATATGTTCTGGCAGTAATGCAAAAGCATTAAACTGAATGTTTTTAAGTGTATTCTTTTAATTTCAGTTGGTTGCTTCTGTATTCTCTGAATCATATTATAAATGTACATTTGTTGGTGGTGGTTATTTTTTTTTAATGTCAAACCAACAAATCGCATATACATTTACAATAAAATTGATCAAACTATGCAAATTGGTTGAAAGATTATGCGGATATGTCCCACAAGTCCATAGGCACATGAGCCTGATAGTCAACGTTAACCATCTAGCCTGGTTCAATGGTCCAATTTTCCAGGATACAAATCTAGGGTCTACCTTACCTCTAGAAATCCCAACTGTATACTCGTAGAGCAGTCTTTGGTCACTACTTAGGCTATCCTTGTCTTCAAATTCACACTCCAAGGGATTCCCAACAGCGGAAAATGCTATTTGTGGTAAATTATGGCAATCATTTGCACATAATTTACCCAATGGACCACTGAATGTTGTGGGGCTTTTTGTGGTGCCATCTAAATGTTTGGACAAAGCCCTAAATGGAAGTTCATTCTGGTGTAAGGAGCAACCAATAGTATGAAGATTTTTTTTTGATTTTTTTTCTAAAAGTGTAACCAGTGTAGCCACTTGCTCTGCAAGAACATTACCAGTTGCTCCAGTATCCGGAAGAATTCGGTGAGTCAAACATAGACTCTCATTTGCTGTGTCTTTTGTTATTGTGAGGTGACGTTCAGATGCTTTGTGTTTTTTTCACAATTTGAAATCCATTTACATCCACTGATTCTTTGTAGAGCAGTGTATCTTTGTATGTCCTCCCATCAACACCTATACAAAGATTTTCCATATTTTTGCTGTGGTTTTGATAGGCATCTGCGTTTACTTTAGCTTTTGCCCTATCAATTTTACATTTATCCATATAGATATTCTTTATATCTATATTAGGGATAAGAAGGTCCATGGCCCTCAAATCCAAGAGCAGGGCATTGCCAAGACTGGCTCCAAGATTAGAGGATATATCACCCCTGACTAATTCAAGAGCAAACCTTGGAATTTTTGTAAGGTTATAGGGCACTTTGAGAGGACTATCTGGCTGTATGTAATCTGCTTCATCACTTGGAGAAGATGAGTGACTTAGAGATGTACTTGGAGAAACATGATCTTGAATAGATGATGTTGATGCTATGGGATATGTTTTTTGTTGGATTTCTCTTTCTCCTTTTCTTTTACTTTTTTTATTGCGGTTTTATCTATTGGACCAAGTTGGAATGTGCCCTTGGGCCCTATTTTACTCCTTTGGTCTTTTAAATATTCTCGGTCTTTCGTAGGAACCTGGAATATCAGATTAAAATGAAATTTACTAAGATTAAAAATACAGTTTAACATATTAAATTAAAAATATTTTACATGTAAAATAAAATGAAAAAATTGATTTAAATATTTATTCCAACTGTGGAAATGTTTTTTCTCAAAATTTACATAATTTAGACATTAAGTTATCCCTTTCATAATAAATTTAAAAATAAAAATAGAAAATAACTTACTTTTGTCTTCAGAGGGCAAGTGCAGATGATGTGCTTGGTCTGGCAATTTTCTTTGTCGCATTTGAAATTAATATTGTCACAACTTAAAATGGGAAGCTTGCACGAACATGATGAAATATCAAATAATGTATCTATTTTTTCCTTCCAGAATTTTGTTTGGGCAGCAGGTAGATGTTTCCTATTTATTTGCTTTGCCTTCTGAAATCATATCATATTCACCTTGACGACAACACTATTTTCATTTAACAAAGGCAAACGAGGGTTGACAGCCTTCCAAATATTTATCACGTCATTTGCTATTAATTTCGAAATACCATAACAAGAAAGATGGGGATAAGTGTTCATTAAAAAATAGCTATATTGAATTATTTGTCTAAAGGTTGGTGGCTCTGTTTTATCCAAAGGTGATGGTAAACCTGAAACTTTAATTGCTCCTTTACTTCGAGTGGAAACTCCAGTGTTTTTTCCAGCCATTTTTAAAATTAAAATATCTGTAAAAAGAAACACACACACATATATAATATTATCAGATAACACACGAAAATATTTTTTTAAAATTGGAAATCAATTTCAAAATTTATTTTTAAAAAATGGTTTACTTACCAATCAATACAGTTTAGTTCAAAAACTAATTCGTAAACCAAAACCAGCCTTTAAAAAACACTGAATTTTGAAATATAGATAAATGACAATAATTATAAAAAGTTTAAATATTTTAATAGTTGTGTTTAATTTGCTAAATTAAATATTTTAATAGTATGTTTAATTTGTTAAATGAACTATTTTAATAGTATGTTTAATTTCTTAAATTAATTCATGTGAATTCGAAAGTTAAAAAATGTAAACAAGGGGCAGATAAATACTACCGGTGAAAGTCGAAAAAATATCCAATAAATAAAACTTTTTTACTAAGTCGTCATTTGTATTTGAAACTATATATTTTAATATATTGTATTTTTGTTTTTGGTCATTTTATTTAAATTAATATGAAAATAGATAATAATCTTTAAACAATAATTTCTTTAATAGATTTTATTATTTTACTCTAGTTTAACCTCGGATTTAATTTTATGGATACATATTTCCGGTGTCACCGAAATTACGACTAAGATTGCGATTATTGATCTCTTTAAATTCAATTTCGCAAAAAAATACAAAAATTTTGGAAAAAAATATTTTGTCAGGTTATTTAGGGTGTTATTTCACAACTTTCCATCCATTGACCTATTTAAAGTTCCAAAATCGACCTACCCTAATATATATATATATATATATATATATATATATATATATATTATATACAGGATTCCCACAAAATCTGGCTATATACTCTGCAGAATGCGTCCACAAAGTCTGGCTACATAATGTAGCCAGACTTTGGTGACACCCTGTTTATAAAACAAAATACATTAAATTTGCACCAAACTTATAACTGTGCCTAATTTTACGTTTAACATTTCTAAGTGTCTATCTGATATATCTGAAAGACTGTTTGATGCTTAAGTTTATTTCGAAAATTTGATTAACAAGATCTGGGGTGGTCCCTTGGCTTTGCAGGATCATTTTAGACAACAATAGTTTTTTGGGGGTATTGCCATAAGCTACTGCCATTACCGACAATTAAATAAATTGTTTATAAACGTTACCTCATGTATGAGAATAAAAATTTAATTATATTAAACGGACGTGAATGTAGATAAAAAAATAAAACATTGGAGGTTAAAAATCATGAAACAACAGAGAATGAAGCAGACAGTAAAATAAACAGACAAATACATTTGTTAAAGACAGAAATGGGAAAATATAAACAATTAAAAAAATATAAAATGTGATTATGATGTTTTTCAAGTAGTTCTATGAAAGGAGTTATGTTCATGGAATTTGCATTTACATTTAGGTACGGATAAAGATTGTTAGAAATTGGTGATGGAGTTTTGAGCTAGATGTGTTAGCTTGTGAACGTTTGTGAAAATTGGTGTACAGCTCAAGCGAGTACTTAACATGAAAATAAGGATAGTGACATCACTGTGGGAAGTAGAATCAGAGAAGGATAAAGAACGAAATTTTCCAGGTTTCGTAGAGTTAGCGTACTCCGAGCAGCTCATGTCCAGGTAACGGATTGCATGGAGATTATGAAGCGTCTGGCAAACATTTTTACTATCAAAACACTCACTAGCTGACTATTATATTGACTAAACGAAAATAAATTAGCCATAAAAAATAGATGCTGTTTCATGGGTTCCATTGTATTTACTAAAAACATAGACTTCGTGGTTTAGTGGGGATGCCCTTTTCTCTACCCTGCAACCTCTCTCCCACAGAAGACACGTTGCGAGCCTATCCTTGTTTTATCATTATTTCCATGGCAGATGCTCGTCTGAACTCCAATCCCTGGTCCCCCTCGCCAATCTTTCACGAAAAACACCCGTCTAGCTGAATCCACTGTGAAAAATTTCCCCCACTCTATATCTGTGCCTAAATCAAAACGCGGATTTCTATGAACAAAGCTTCTTTCTTAGAACTGCACGCCTGTGGAACTCTGTTCCCTCTGCCTGCTTCCCACCGGACTACAACTTGGATGTCTACAAGTCCAATGTTAACAAATTCCTAATGAACCGCTCCCTTAAGTAAACACTTCATCAAATATCCACACTAACGTAATGTACTTGCAATAACCCTTATCCCTGAGTGGCTTCCGGGCTTGATAAGTGGTGACCACCATGTAAAAAAAATAAAAAATACATTGTTAAAAATAAGTTAGTTGAGAATTATTGTTGTCAAAAATGTGTTTGGAAAAACGTGTGCAAAGCCACGTGAATTCGTCATGTTTGGGACATACACTTTTACGTCATATCAAAAGGTGGTCACTGTGTAAAAAAAAAAATTAAAAAAAAAATAACATGTTCCTTGGTGTGATATTTTTAATTGTTTTAAAATCTAAAATTGTTTATATTGTTAAAACATATTAAAATATACACATTTTTATTTTCAGGTGTTCTCCAAACTTGACAGAGAAGTTGAAATCATGAAAAGTATAAGAATATTGGAATTACAAGGTTGTGAGATGGTCATGAGACTAGATATCGACCGAGGTTTTCGAAGTTGGGAGGCAGCATTTCGTATAAGGGAGTTACATTTCATGCCGAGACCTGAAGCCTATCCTGAGAATTTTGGAATATACACACCGTTCAAAAGCGTAGAAGAACTAAAAAGACGACGACTTCAAGAGAAATATATGATGATGGAAGCGTTGCATACATATATCCGTTGGATGTCACCTTCACATATTATACCAATTAAGAGGGCGGTTTTTATTTCTGAACATATCCTTGGAGACGATTATATTAGCAACGACTTCCTCATGGAATTGTTTCGTTTAAACTGGGATAATTCAAATCCATTAAAAAGGAGCGCACATTTTTTATTTGAAAACATAATATCTCTTCGTTCACACAGAAGATCGAGTTATTTTAATTTCGAGTTGGCTTCAAAAGAGATTTCGATATATATGGATTACATTGAAGAAAAAGTCTGGCCTTATTTGAAAAAATTAATGACTAAAGAAGGGAAGAAAATAAAACGTGATTTAAAAAACTATGTAGACGTTACGTATAATCTGCTCGGATTCACGGAAATCTTTCTGGAAGTACGTCCGTCCTCTGAATTAGCCAATGCATTGCTATATAAGTTAGTGCGCCTATTAAAAGAGGAAAAGCGCAGAGACCTACCGATAACGCTTTTACACCAGGCAGTTAAGGCGGATTACCTTTTTGGCATGAAGCTGCTTGTCCAATGCGGTGCCGAAATTAATACACCCGACTATAATAACAATCTCCCCATACATTATATCAACTCCCGTTCGGAAGAATACGATGAAACTAAAAACATGGCTTCATTCCTCGTTCGAAACGGAAGCGAAGTGGACACCGTTAATTACGATGGACACAGCACCCAGCCGTTTTTACAAGAGATAAAACTCCTTAAAAATAATTTGGAAAAAGTAACCTTAAAATGTCTGGCAGCCAGGGCCATCTCAAAGTACAAGATCAGGGTTAATGAAGACGAATATCCTGAAAATTTAATTCATATCATCAAAATACATGGCGGGTGCATAGATAAAAAAAGGGCGTTAGTTAATCGTACAGAAACAATTAGAGGCTGAGACTATTGGTTAATGCACCAGCATATATGTCACAACAATACTTTATGCAAGCACAGTAGAGAGAATATTCTTTGTCTGTAATTGGTAAAGGAAAGCAGATTAGTCTTAGTAGCATAATGTTTTACCATCCATTAACGACATTTTCCCACTATTGACGCGAAATATTTTTTAAAAAATCTATTATTCTATTGTCGTAGATAAATGCCCACCGTTTTCTTTCGTGCCTACAATAAAGCGCTGTATCATAAGCAAGAGATACGCATCTCACACACAATATTTTTATTTAATCGTTTCTGCATATCAAGAAGAAAAAACTTCAAGACATTGACTGTTAATTTTATCAACTGATCCTATCTCTTGCGAATCTAAGCGTTTTCTGGTTATTTCAGCATGCTTTCTTTTAACTATTAAAATATTTTCCTTCAACATTTTAAATGGAATCTGCACACGTTTTAATGAGAATGTATTGTTTGCATAAATTCCACTTATTTTATACAGGACTTTAATCAATAAATAACTTTTTTATAAACATGTCTTATGCTTATTTTTATTGTATATTTATTTTTTTTTTAAATAAAACTTCATCATATTTCTATCATGTGCTTATTTAAGCGAGGTTAACCGTTTTCTGGTTATTTCAGCATCCTTTCTTTAACTAGTAAAATATTCCCCTTTAATTCTTTAAATGGAATCGGCATATTGTTTGAATATTTCATGAAAGCCAAATTTGTTTTTATGTTTCGAAATAAATTAACTCAATCACAAAAATATATTTTTAATCATGTTTGAAAATCATATAACCAAGATGTTACTATCCACGTTGTAATTCTAATGTTTTTAAAGTCTTTAAAATTTCATACATTTCTATTTTTTCTATGGAAAATGTATTAGACTTCTATTTTTTTTGTATATTACAAACAATTAAATACTTAGTTTTACAATTTTATGAACTTGCAATAAAATTTTTAGATATTATTTCCGCTAACGAATTAACTCATTTTTATTTACAATCTGATGTTTTGTCCGAAATTATTATGAAATAATAATACATCTTACCAAAAGAATTACGGTTAAATAATGCATTATTATTATGCATATTACATAATTATTAATAAAAAGACAGTTCT
Organism: Euprymna scolopes; assembly: GCF_053919585.1. Taxonomy (NCBI): domain Eukaryota; kingdom Metazoa; phylum Mollusca; class Cephalopoda; order Sepiida; family Sepiolidae; genus Euprymna; species Euprymna scolopes. The sequence goes on along the minus strand of NC_136511.1, from coordinate 21,673,053 downwards.
TCATCGAGGATTATACAGAATTATATATATATATATATATATATATATATATATATATATATATATATATATATATATATATATATATATATATAAGCGAGATAAGACCCTGATAGAATTCAAATGGACAATACTGATATATATTACTTAAAGAAATACTTTCAAGGAGATCCTAGCCAAAATAAAAAACTCAATATTTAAGAATAGAGCAATCTATAAGTTTCCTTGTTAAATTTTAAATTCTGAAAAAAAAAATTTATAGAAACATATATTCGATTTAAGAATTTATTACTTGACAAAAGGGATATATATTAGGGATTATTTTAATTTCCTAAATCCATGGATTTTCAACACTGGCTCATATCATCAAAGGAAATGAAATGCAGTTAACAAAATGTTCAGCTGCGAATGGACGCCATTTTGCTTTTCAGCACAATTATTAAAAACAGTTTTTGAGTGGTTGTGGATAATTATATGGAGAAAATCATACGAAAAAAAAATATATATAATTTTGTACAAATATAGATTTTTCAATTATCTTTCCGCTTTTTTTATATACTAATCCTTAATATATAAAGCTACATGTTAATGGCGTAATAAAAAGATAAAATAAAAGGTAACTGCAACTTCTCTACTTCGTAATCATGACCAAACTCTTTCTATTTTCATTTAATTGATTGATATATATATATATATTTTTTACACTTAAGGGCAAAATAGATTCTTCATTGATATAAACAGTTGCTGTCAAAATTTTGAATCTCAATGTAATTAAATGAATAAATTGTAAGCTTGTCAAAATCATCAAATTTGGAATGTAGTCGTTTTTCATGGAAAATATATTGGACTTCTTTTTTCCTTGTATATTACAAACAAGCAAATAATTGGTTTTACAGGTTTCTTAAGTTGCAATTTGTTTTCAGATATTATTCCCACGAATCAATGGAACCTTATAACATTCTGAGTTTTTTTTGTTTTGTTTTTCGAAATCATTATATATATTATGAGGCTGAAATCGATAGATCTTTTTCCACAATTATATTTTTATGTGTAGGAAAATATCTGCTCATTTAACATGTGTTTTTATGGTAATCGGAAAAGTTATAGCTTTATAGTTAAATATTTAGAGACTTATAAATAATCGAAATCGGAAATTCAGTGTTGAATCGATAATTGTATGGGAATCGGGAAATATATTGGCCCATTTCATAATTCATATATATATATATATATATATATATATATATATATATATATATATATATATATATATATATATATGAACTTCAATCCCTTTGCTGGGGTGTTTAAACCGTCCATTCGGTTAAAGAATCCGGTTTAGGAGGTCCGGATTCGTGCAAACTCTTGAAACATACAAACGATAAAGTCAAGTTTTACTATTTAACTAGAACGATAAGATGATTTAATTGATAAGATGATTGTTTAAAAGATGATTTAATTGATGGGATTATTTTTTAAAAGATGATTTAATTGATAAGATGATTGTTTAAAAGATGATTTAATTGATGGGATTATTTTTTAAAAGATGATTTAATTGATAAGATGATTGTTTAAAAGATGATTTAATTGATGAGATTATTTTTTAAAAGATGATTTAATTGATAAGATGATTGTTTAAAAGATGATTTAATTGATGAGATTATTTTTAAAAGAAAGAGATGTAAAAAAAATATTAATTTACTTGTTGTTGAACTTTGTGTGCGTGATTAAATCTAGAACTTGATTTGTTAAAAAATAAGTTTTTTTTCCTATTCGAAATCACGTATTTACGTTTATTTTGTTGGTATTTTTATTGCAGGTTGGAATTATTTTCATGCAATAAAAAACCAAATATGTTATTCTAATGTAAAAATTACTTGATTAATTTATATATTAAAATAAAATATATGAGTTTTTTTTAGGACCAACCTAGCGTAGTTTACCTGCTAAAATGGAAGTAAAAAACCTGCATTTTTATGGCTAATAATTTTCAACAGCCTTTCAAGATAATATACAAGGATTTTTTTTTAAATAAATAAATAAAAATTAACATTTTAGAGATGAGATCACTTTCCTAAATAAATATAACGTAAGAACCACGCCATGACTAGTTGCTGCCCCGGCCCTGTGCAGAAAACAGGGTGCATCTCCCTCAAAACAACCGGAAGGAGCAACACCGTCGCTAACAACAACAGCAGCAGCAACTAACAAGGATATCTGGAGCAAGGTGCTGAAGGAGGGGGTAGACGCCGTGAAAGCGTTCCGCTTGCCAAGCACCCTACAAAATACCCCCCTTCAAAGTGGGGCAACCCCCACGGTTCTCCGAGTCCACCAAAATGCCCATCGAGCTACCGCGGCCTGTAAATTAAAGGGGGGGGGATAACAAACCCCTCAGCAAAAGTTTCGTTTGCCTAGCTTGGTACTGGAAGTTAAATAACTCCTTACTGGAGTTATCTAAATTTTGGGAAAAGCTAGAGCATTTTTAAAGGGCTTAAAGAGGGCGCTTACAGGAATTAAGAGGTTGGTATTTTGTATTAGGCGCTTTTCTGTCCAATATATTCAGCGTCTCGCCGTAAATAAGTAATGCCAAAAAGGGTTTAGAAGATAAGTTGCCCCGGACGGTGGCTGGGGGGTATCTAGTGGTAGAAGTAGCTAAGGAGGACCTGAAACCCTCGACTAGCGAGCGGTATGAAGCTCAAGTAGTTAGGTCTTACGAAGCCATGAATAATGACGCGTCAGCGCGTAGAGCTTCACTCCAGATAACTACATTCGCAAAGTTCAGAACCCTGAAAGACACGACCTCGTATCGATCATTCAGCTGCCCAGGCGGTTCGAGCGGCTATTTGTGATGTTCGGGTTAAAGCGTCTGGCTACAACAAATCTCTGAGCTCGATGGTTTGCCCTAAAAATTGTACTTGAAGCTGTCGCACATATTAGTTCCGATTCTGACGGTGTGTTTTACCACTGGTTTGACACGGTACCCATCCAGGTCAGGTTACCAAAGGAGTGGGCACACTTCTGAAGAAGGAGGACGCGTATGTTGTGGAGAGGAAAGACTTGATGATTTTAGACTCATAACTTTGCTAAACACAGAGTTAAAGACGAATCGGTTGCAGGTTGTTTTAATGACTTAGTAAACCCTGATCAGAATTACGCTGTAAAAGGGGGGGGGGATCAATTAAAAACATTATTCTTCTGGTCCGCACGATCATAGAGGGCTTAGAGTACAACATCAACGCCGCGCTGATTAATGTATATCCGTGCAATAGGGTCAATCATGAATGCAGGAGATGTGTTCTAGAGACTGCCGGATTTAATTCGGGCTTTTGCATATATATCTCCATTTTGTATAATCAGCCAACAGCAGTTAACGTGACCGTGTCGAGCTTTCATGACATTATCGCGGAAAGTAAGGCACCCAACACTAATAAAGAAGTCACAGGGGCCGTTGGCAACCTCAACTAATGCCTTATTCTGAGGTTGGCTTCTTGTCATCGCTTCATTGCACTGCCTGGCTCATTTGGCGGAAGGAATGGCGCGGTTCGTATTCTTGGCGTACTGTTTAAACCGGGTATCTTGTCTGAGAAAATTTATAGGAAGTACAGAAAAAAGTTGATGCTTCTCTAAGACTTTTGCTTCGAAGGGGACATTCCCATAAAGTTTGAGCTCATGTGTGTAATGCTTACGTTTTTCCCTGCATCCTTTACCAGCTGGCTGTTCATCCCCTTCTTTTGGATTGCATGACGGCTTTGGCGCATTCGCTTTTTCCCCTTTTGTGGAACGAGCATCTTCCGCTAGTCCATAAACAGGTCTGTACTCAAGATCTGATTAAGTTGGGGTTGCGAAAGCCAGACTTGACAAGCCCCAAAAATGCCGGAGGACTGGCGTTCCTGAGCAGAACTCTCATAGAGGAAACTGCATGTGCCCTACATGTCGGCCAGCCTTTCCCAACCTTGTTCTCGATCACTTGGTCCAATTCCAAAATTAAACCAAGTAATCAGTCGCAGTTCCTAAACGAATCTCGGGAGGCTCTTAGAGTGTTGTTGGGGTTCAGTGACTTTGCACGGCCGAGAATGGCTTTTTTATTGGCAATTAGTGGGGAACACCGCTTCTGACCTATTTGGGGAGCAGCTGCAATTTTTTCCATGGAATTGAACCCCAGGAGGGGAAAATAATGATAACTCTGAATATTCCCTAACCTGGCGATTGGTTAGAAATGTTCTACCTCTCAATGAATGATATGCTATTCAGAATTGAACGGGCAATTAATCCTTTTTGTCCAAGTGCGAGGAAACATCAGAACATGCATTTTTTACTTGTTCCAAGCTGCGTGCTTTTTGGCTGCATGTCACGGCTCCAATCGTCCCCGATCAGGTGATTATCATGAATTTAGCATCCGCACTCAACAACGCAGATCCTTTATGACTTAGGAAGGATGAATGATGTTCCTAGCGACCTTAGCTCTGGCTGGGGTAGTTGTGTGGACTTCACGCTTAGAGAAAAAGCGTGGAGGGGAGCCGCCCTCATATCGACATCTAATTTTGCATTTTAAACAGCAACTTAAAATCAGAATCAGATGCGATAGACTGAGGCTATCTCGCTAACAGTCTATCAGGAGGTTGATACACATCGCTAGTTAAGGTGGGTTCTCACTAACACAATCATCACTCAACATCATTTTCTTTTTCATTATTGCTGTTTTTCTTTAATTTGAGGTGTTTTAAGGCTCTCATTAGCCCTGCCGATCACCCGCATACGTTATACAACAACCATTTCATCCTTCATATATAATACCCATCACATTTGATACCTTATGCTTAACGTTAGATGGAAACCAAAACGTAAAGGCAGTAAGTCAAGTACGATAACCATGAGACTAGCTTGTAACGTTCATTAAAAAGTGTTTTCAAACCAACTTACTTTTTCCATATACAATCTCTTATGATTCATGAAAACTGTGTCAAAAAAATCATATATATCAAATGTTACCAAAGGAGAGATAAATTAGTTTTCTACCTAACTTAATAAGTTTTTTGTATTTTTCTAAATGTAAAATGTTTATTCGGTTCGATAAAATGTAATGTTAAATGCTGCCGGAGAATAAAAAAAGTTTGCCGCGATGTCTTTGAAGACTCGATAATCACTCCAAAATAAAACAAAATGGTGGTAGAAACCCACGCAATAAATGTCACACATTAACATTTATTGGATTGGTTTCTACTACCATTTTTGATTTTTTTATGATCATCAATTCTTCAAAAATATCACGGTTGTCTCCTCTTTGTTTTCCGATAGTGTTCAACATTGCTTTTTATTCTTTTCCGAACTAAATAAATATTTTGCATTAATAAAAACACTAAACCTTTATACAGTTAAGTAGAAAAGTAAATTACCTGTGCCTTTGGTAACATTTATTTGTCATAGATATATAGATATACATCTATAAAAGTGAAATTATGTGTGTTGTGTGTGTGTGTATCTGCGAGTGTACATTTCTCTACCTAACTACTATGTCAATTATTTGTCTGAAGATTAGATATTTGCCATAAGGCTATTGAGATGTAGGAAAATCTTTTTAATCGTTTTTTTTTTATTTGTAATTTGGCTGGTTAGGGGTCAAAGTTCAACAATTTGACTTTTGAAAACTCTATCAAAGTCCTCCGCCAATTTCTGGACTAAACACTAGAAATTTTAAATGTAGATTACTTTGACATAAGCCAAACTTTATAATATATTTTAACCCAAAAGAAAAAAAGATGTCAAGAGGTCATAATTGGTGCCAAAGTTTTTAATAAAATTGATCTTCTGTCTCTATCAAATTACTCAGCCAATTTCCTGTCTAAAGAAGTTAAACTTTATATAAAGGGTATTTAGGGTATTTAGAGATAGGGCCATCGGTATGAGTCGAAACTTTGGTTGCTAAGGGGTCAAAGTTCAATATAGTAATTTTTGCAATTTTGGCAAACTACTCAGCCAATTTTTACTCTGAACTTTTGCAATTTTCCATAACGGGTATTCAGGTAGGTGGCAAGCATTTTAATCAGTTTGGGGGCAAAAATTTGGCTGCTTAAAGTCCAAGTTGAAACAGTTGACCTTTACAGATTCTTCCAAACTCCTCTGCTAACTTTGTGTCTAAAACCTTGAAATTTAAGTTGTAGACAACGTGAACATGATTCAAAATTTTGATTTGATTTGAGACAAAATTAATAAAGGTGAAGGGGTTAAAACTGGGGTCAAAATTTTGAAAAAAAGAGTTTCTGCTGTCTCTTCAAAATTACTCAGACAAATTTTGGTCTAATCATTTGAAATTTTACATCAAGATTATTCATACATATACATAGGGCAAGTTATGAACATAAGGCCCGAGCAAAGCCGAGCTGAACTGCTAGTATTATATATATATATATATATATATATATACTTGTTTATTGTTATATAAAAATGCTCACACCCCGCTGCTACAAACAGCCACTTGTTTCAATCAAACAACATATATCCTCAGGCAGCGACTTGACTATTCAAATGTTCAATGAATAATCTCTATAATGATTATTCATTGAACATTTCAATAGTCAAGTCGCTGCCTGATGATATCTGTTGTTTGATTGAAACAAGTGGCTGTTTGTAGCAGCGGGATGTGAGCATGTTTATATAACAATACACAAGTATTATCAGCTCTTTTTATTGAACACTATCTAACAATCTCGTTGAATTCACTAGTCCATTACTTTTGAATAAAAAACCCGAGTATATATATATTTATATATATATATATATATATATATATATATATATATATATATATATATATATATATAGTCATCCACATACATTACTGTTTCGCTGTTTCACAGCTCAAAAGTGCGGCTAGACAGGAAACTACCTAAAGCCAGGATTGAAACCCGACCATTACGCTATTGGCGACTGCTTGAACGAGTAGTGAGTTTTTTTTAACGTTTTGACATCGTCCGAAATACCTCCGCTCGATTTGTTTACACAAAGAGCGTCGCTTATATGCTAATGGTAATTCGTGTTTCACTTCTCAATATGCTCAACTCAAGGTGAGGAGCATTATAGTCATCCACATACAGTACTGTTTCGCTGTTTCACAGCTCATCAGTGCGGCTAGACAGGCAACTACCTCAAGCCAGGATTGAAACCCGACCATTACGCTATTGGCGGCTGCTTGAATATATATATATATATATATATATATATATATATATATATATATATGTATATAAAGTTTTTCGTACCTCTGTGTTTGAAGACAACACCAGATTGCTAGATGGCGTTTGGATGTGTACCCTTACTGGTGATAATTCACGTATGCTTAAATAGCCCGGTTATAATTCATAAAATGTTACTAAAAGCAAGTTAAATTACTCTTCAACCTACCTGGATAAGTTTTTTTTTTTTTACAAAGAAAAATAGATACTGAAATAATTCCAAGCTTTATAGCAAACAAAGCAACATGATAAATGTTACCAACTTCATGATAAAGTACTCTTTTATCTACCTGGGAGAAAATCGCATTTTAAGGCTAATTTAATTTTACGATATAGGTGCAATTTTGTTAAGTGAAAGTACAGCCGCACGAGTACCAACAATTTATAAGGAAATTCAAATTGTGTTTAGAGACGTTTTTATGAACTATCACTGGGACATTTAAATCAACTATCAACGATATCTTATGGACGTCATGTATCCGAAAGTTAGGTATCAATTTAATAGAATGTTATAATTAAAAAGTGATCCCCGGCGGAATGTCATTTTTATTTATTCATAATTTGTTTGGTAACCTGAAAGTTAAGTCTATAATCGATAATCCCCAGGCAAAATTAAAATGTGAATAGGAAATAATTGACAGGTAGGCGGGAAACACTTTCATTTTCGGTCTAGATTTTTTTTTAATATTTCACTGAAAGTGGAATTACTGTATTTTTATAATCAAATTATTACTTGAAAATTGAATGTAAATCCAAATGTTTAAAAATAAAATAAAAAAAAATTTAAAAAAACGATATTGTTTGACATTCCCACCCGCAATGAAATTTAACTATTCCTTTAAAATCCAACAAATATTTATTTTTCATCAAAATTAATCAAACCGTCAATGAGTCCGGCTGTTAGATAGCATGTAATTCTTTTCATTTATTGGGAATTATTTCCACTAGCGAATCCCCTGAACAATTGAAAATTGAGAACGAGACAAGCAAGAATGGACGAGACGGCCAAGTACATTGCCAATTTAAAAGCAGTAAAATGTTAATATTTGCGATGGAATATAGCATTCAAAACTGCTGAAAAAACACCAAAAAATTACGCAGGTAGGTTTTCAAGTAAGTTTATTGACTATGCTAACCATTAGTTGCATATTTTATTTTTGGATACTTTTACGAATCGTCGTTGATTTTAAAACATACCGGGATTTATCAGAGAGCACAAACAAACGGCTAAGGTAAAAAAAAAAAATCCAATATCGTCGGGATTATTTCACCAACAAGAAGAGGGGGGTAAGAAAAGGAAGTAAGGGCTTGCAACGAAATGGTGAGGTTGCTTACAAGCAGTATTTTCTTTCAATGTAAAAGTAACAATTAACTGGTAACGTTTGCCGAATAACAGTAACGCGGTAATCAGCTTAAGAGACGATAGGTAACTAGCTTCTCAACTAATCACAAACCCGTAGTGAGACAACTCTTTTTTTATACATCCTAACTCTCAGTGGCGAGATTTCCAACGTGATTTCCAACGAGATTAGAATGTCTATTTAACTTAGTACGAAATAGATACGCAGTTTCTCCGTAATGGCAAACCAGCAGTTCAGTGTCTTTTCTTCCCTCCGACCCACCCTCGGTAAGTCAAATCAATTTCAATTCTTACAATAAATGTTATCATAGCTAATAAGTTAATTTTGTACCGACCTAGCTTATTTTCTTGCGTTTTAATGTTATTTTAAATGCTATTTTTTAAATCTCATATTGGGGTTTCACGAGCAGTTTTGTAAACAAGATGGCGCCTTACAGTTTCTTTATTGAAAACAAACCTATGAAAACATTGTGGGTTAAATTTATTGAAAATATTTGAAACGCTTTTTCAATACAGGTGGTTTATTATATATATATATATATATATATATATATATATATATATATCACAGTAAAATCTGAAACGTGCGTAAATATGAAAAGTGACACCAGGAAAATTTACGTGTTTATCAAAATATAATAGCACAAATGGGTCGGAAATTCGAATTTTGTTTTCAGTTTGAGAAAGAATTATTAACGTGTTTCAGAAATTTAACCATTTAAATGAAGATGAACATTTCACCCTTTCGTTTTGTTTTAAGTAATATAGAATAAAAAATGTTATCAAAGGCAAGATAAGTTAATCTTAATTCAATTTTAAGTGTTTATTTTAGTCGAAATCCGGTTCACTCAAAACTCCAAAGAGTTAACAACTTTGCACTAATTGTGCTTTAAAATAAAACAAAAAAAACAAAACTTGCAAATAAAACACTAAATACTATACTCGATTATCTATGCAACCGCGCTGAAATAGTAAAGTTATTTGAAAACTATTCTTAGCATAAGGCGGATGCTTTGTAACTCTTCTGTGTTTCCACCTAACAATTTAAAAAAATCGTGAAGCTTGCATTTAACCTGAAAAATCTATTTAAATTCGCGCGGTGGAAAAAGTGCACAAGCAACAAGGAATAATATATCGTAAAATTGAATATAACTACTGTTTTTGAAAATAGCGCGGTATCCTATGCATAAGCACCGTAAAACCCTATCAGGTAGGCAGAAGATTAACTGATCGTGACTTGTTTTTCATTTCTTTAAACTAATTTTAACTGTTTTTTAATTATTTTTCGGTGTGTGGGCTGCACATCGGTAGCGGCATAATGTGTTTCCGTTTGGAATTCTGAGAACCACTTAACATGTACTCGTTTTGTTTTTGTGTGACGTAAAAATTCGTAAATACAGGAAGCATGATCAAAACAGGAGGCTGTTATTTGCTGTGACACCATTGGCCAAGTACAACGTCACCTAACTTTTCACAAACGAGGCTCTAATTTAAGAACTCATTGTGTTATTAGCACCTGATATCGTTATGGACTTAGTCAAATTTAATTTTTGTTCAAATCCAGAATTCCTCTTTTCATGACGGTGTGGTGTGATAGGGGGCTTGATTTTCATTAAATTATCTTTTTGCCCCATTCTGCCCTCCTGGGGAGGCAAGTAATTTGGGGTTTGTATTACTGTACACATAGATTCGAAAAAGTTGTCAAAAACAAATATATAACAAATAAATGTTATCAAAGGCAAGATAAGTTATCTTTCTACCTAACTGGATATATTTTTCGTGTTCTTTTATTTGATGTAACATGTTTATTCAGCTCGAAAAGCATACAGTGTTTACCGATGTATTGGAAAATTCCAAATGGCGGCCGACACTCTCTTTAACACGGTAAGTTCAGGAAAAGATGTTATAAATATTAAACTAGACAAAATACTGTTAGAAATTCGCTCATTATGTGTTACCGTGATATTAGTTGACATATATTCGGTGTTTTTTTAATAGTATCTCTCTCTCTCTCTCTCTCTCTCTCTCTATATATATATATATATATATATATATATATATATATATATATATATATACATATATATATATATAATGTCTGGGTAGGTTTATCCATTTAAGGCGTTGAGTGAAATTTGAAAATCAAATAAGAGACGTGTTATATTTAGCACTTTAAAACAAAATAACAAATCGAATTTATTTTTTACCTTTATAAAATAAACGAATGTTTATTTTAAAGAGATATTTCGGGATATACACTCCTTTTTCAATATATATATATATATATATATATATATATATATATATATATATATATATATATATAATGTTTTCTTCTTATTCTTCGTCATGATGTTGAGTGTAACACGTCTCTTATTTGATTTTCAAATTTCACTCAACGCCTTTAATGGATAAACCTACCCAGACTTTCAAATCACGCGCGACCACGCTAAAAACAGCCTATCCTGCCTTGACAGAGTACAAAATAGACTTCGTGGCTTAGTGGGGGATGCCCTTTTCTCTACCCTGCAACCTCTCTCCCACAGAAGAGACGTTGCGAGCCTGTCCTTGTTTTATCGTTATTTCCATGGCAGATGCTCGTCTGAACTCCAATCTCTGGTGCCCCCTCGCCAATCTTTCACGAAAAACACCCGTCTAGCTGAATCCACTGTGAAAAATTTCCCCCACTCTATATCTGTGCCTAAATCAAAACGCGGATTCCATGAACAAAGCTTCTTTCTTAGAACTGCACGCCTGTGGAACTCTGTTCCGTCTGCCTGCTTCCCACCGGACTATAACTTGGATGTCTTCAAGTTCAATGTTAACAAATTCTTAATGAACCGCCCCTTTAAGTAAACACTTCAGCAAATCTCCTCACTAACTTAATGTACTTGCAATAACCCTTATCCCTGAGTGGCTTTCGGGCTTTGATAAGTGGTGATCACTGTGTAATAAAAAAAAATAATCCGGCTACAGAAAAAACACAGCTAACATCAAATGGATTTAACTTAAAATTTATCCATTCAACATCATGACGAAGAATACAAGGAAAAAAATATATATACAGATAGAAAAGGTTGTGTATATCTCTGAAATATATCTCTCTTTAAAAATAAACATTCGTTTATTTTATAAAGGTTAAAAAATCGTGTTATTTGGCTTGAAATTGTTAAATGTAACACGTTTCTTATTTGATTATATATATATATTATTATTTTTATTTTATATATATATATATATATATATATATATATATATATATATGTGTGTGTGTACCTGTATGACAGTAGAAATTAATGCTCGCTTGTATAGGTGTTTCCTACTGATATATTAAAACAAGAAAAACTGACAAGGTACTAACCTTTGCAACTCGGATAACATTGTTTAGTAATGTTCTAACCTAAAAACGTATATTGCAATTTGGACGTAATGAACTTCTATTGAGGATCACGTTTAGGGTCCATTATAGATTAGTTTAAATTGTAAGCATGTCAATACAGTCGAGGAAAAAGGTAAGAGGAAGGGATTTCCAAAATCTAGCAGTCCGAGGAATATACTAGAGTATCTGGAGAACCCTGAAATGAAGGGGTGAGATTTTGTTACTAAATGCGCGTGTGCGAGAGATTCTAATCAATCTAATACTCCATGCAAGTGAGAATGTCGGATTTGTAGAAGTACAACTTATTCTCGGGTCTAAGTAATCTTCTAGCATGATATAGGAACTCGGTTTTCTTTTTTCTTGTTTTTGCAACCCTAGTGCTACCAGATCAGGCTGTCGCAAGATATTGGCTTCCTAAGACGAAATACACCTAATATTGATGCTTTTTGTTTTTCTACTTTTTGCAAAACTTAATTTTGTTCTGCAAACAAAAATGAAAACTATAATCAAAATTTTTTTCTATTTTCCTTCGTATTTCATCTTCCTCTATTTCTATCTCCCCCACTTTCTGATTGGTTTCCTAACTTCATATGTACCAAACATTGATACTGTAACCCGTCTCCCATTGCGATGTTCTGCAGAGCAGGGAACAAAAACGATAAAATCCAGTATAAAACCACGAACCAAACACTACAATCTACCGATTAAAGATAAAAACAGCTTGAATAATTAAAAAAGAAAAACAAAAAAAAACTACAAAATAACTTCATGCAACATGAATACTATTTCCAAAATAACTGGATTCGACCTTAAATCACCCGAAATGGTTGATATGCCGTAAAACTTAAAAGAAACAATTTGCAACAGCTGTTAATGTGTTAGTTATAAGAATAGCCATTTTCTAAGGTTTCACGAATTACACCCCATAAGTTAAACAGAAAGACGTTTCTGCTTTGAGTAAGGACGCTAAGAACGAAATAATAAAAAAGAAAACTTAGTCAATTTCAATGATATAGAGCAATTTGTAATTAAATTATACAGCGTTTTCTAGAAATCATTTATTTTTTTTATATAATTTTAGACAGTTAACTATTTTTTTTTATATTTGCTACTTGATTATTTTTTTTTTACGTAGTACAGTAGTCAATTGAACAATATAGTAATCGTTACTAATGGAAATCTGCTAAATTTAACTTCCGTGGAACGGCTCATCAAGAACTTGTTTATGTTGGACTTTAAGACAACCCTATTGTAGTCAGCTGGAAAGCAGGCAAACGGAAGACAGTTCCACCGGCGTGCCTCTACCTACACGTATATTCCATGAACAAAGATTCTTAGAACTGCATGCCTGCGAAACTCTCTTCCGGTTCCTTGTTTTCCAGCTGACTACGATTTTGTTGCTTCAAGTCGAACGTAAACAGGTTATTGATGAGCTGTTTCCTTAAGTAATGCAATTCACTACATTTCCTTTACTAGCGATTACTACGATGTCATCCCATTGACTGATGTACACTCATTAACACTTATCCTCGAGTGGCCCACGGCGCCTTGACAAGTAGTGAGTTATAAGTAAAAGAAAAGTCACGATAATGTAAAGACTTCAATTTAGTTAGATAAAGATGGTTTTAGTAATCAGATTCATCGTGCTATTAGTTCACAAATGTTTTACACAATAGTGAGAATTACCGACCTCCAAAACAAAACTCAAACTTTTTTTTACATCGAGATCACCACTTATCAAGGCCCAGAAGCCAATCGGAGAGAAGGGTTATTAATTGTACAGTTACCAATGGGATAGTGTTTTCTCACAAATAATTCAACTTTGACCTGTTGACAACGTATTTTTTTTACTGTGTACGTTTTCAGCGGCCTAATTTTCTTTTTTTTTGCGTTTTAAATTATCCAAATACACAATTGTTAATACTTCCTGTATTTTTTACATCGTTCATTTCCGTAGTACGTTTAACATATTTTAACGCAATTTTCTCACAAATATATCTACTATTTTACAATGTATTGTTTTACTGTGTACGTTTTCAACGACCCATTTTTTTTTAAATTTTTTCCACGTTTAAATTAAGATATTTCAAAAATTTTAATTTAACTTGAAGTGTTATGGTATCTGTTCAGTGCACATTTACATATAAGTATGGCAAACCACTTATAATTCAATGGCTGTAATTTTTTTTCAAGATTAAACAATTATAAACAGAACGACTCATAGAAATCTATCTATATTCTTTTTTCATTTTAATATACTTTCATAGATATGTTTCTGTTATGTCACAAAAAACTATTGTCTTTACGTCACAAGTGTTACGCTCATACAGGAATTCCATAGCTAATATAACATACTGACCCAACGGTTAGTCTAGTATATTATAACACTACAGGTAATTAAAACAATAGAAGAATGTTCCTCCTTTCTTCTACATTTTCTGGGCTACTTTTAAGTGGGCCATCCTATATCCTGTATATATTTCCGCTTGAATTAGTCCCGGAAATACTTAGTACAGTTGTATGACTCATTCTTAGTTTTTTGTTTTGTCTTTTTATTTTGCTATAGGAAGCATAGGACTATTTAAAGAGATGACTTTTAGCATAAGCGATTTTGATAGCAACTAGTCAACATTTTTTTAATCATTTAAAGGCTGACACATATGAGTTTATAAATTGTGACTTCTTTTTCTATTTCAGTTCAGTTGTTTTTGATTGAATTCAGTGTTTAGATCAATTTTATTTATTCCAACAATCACTCTTTTCTGTTCGTGATAAAACAATCCTGGACATCTACACCGTGTATGTTTCGATCGTCCTTTTAGAAGGTCCTGGATATGACCTTACACTATATCTGATGGTGAAGCTCAACTTGTGGGCTTTGGGGAGTGTGGAGCCACCCCTTGCCATTATTCCCAGGTCCATTCTGACCCAGAGTGGTAGTACTTGTTAGGGTCCCAACTATGGGTTAAATAGAAACATTTTTGAAAAAAAAAATATTCCATTACAAAACTTTGTCTTCAAAATCACTGGATCGGCATTAAATGACCTAAAAAGCGTTGATATGCCGTAGAACAAAAAAAAAACAACCAACAAATCCTTTTAGAAAATCTCTTGAGTGTAAATAATACTTATAGTTCTGGTTGAATTCATTCCGAAAATACTGGGAACTCTTGTTTGTTTCATTCATTCTTTGGTTTATTTCTTATGATGAAAATCACCAGAATATTTAAAGAGTACGCCTTGTAAGATAATTTTTGACTGGATATCAGGAGCAAGGTAAATATTTTGTTTTCAAAGCAGTAAAACTTGCGTTATTTTTTTTCTATTTTGGTTTGCTTTGTCTTTGATTGAAGTTAGGATTTACGATTGAATTTAGGATTTACATACTTTTATTTCTTGTAATATATAAAAGGCTATATATTCGTATTTCTCTCCGTCTATGTATTTTCAAACTCTATATCCTCCGAAACTAAAAGTTGCACAGCTGGCTATAGGGACCTCAAATGATTGGATTTTTATGGACCGTTCTTTTATGAGTCTTTAACCGGATAGAATATGTTTTATGAAGTCAAAAATGAGTCAAAATTTTAAAAATTCGTTGTCCATTTTTTTACATTCATCATAGATTATTTAATCCGTCCATATGCGTTTCCAGTTGGTACAGTAAAAACGGCAACAGCTTTAAATAATATAGATTTGTTTTGGTTTCAGTTCTAGTTGATGTCATCCGAATACTTTTTTTTTTTTTTTACTTTTGAAATCACGACTCAATAATAATACATACGAAATCTTGAGAATTTAAAATATATTTAACCGTATTTCCGACCCCTCAAAACGGGGTAGCCCCCTCCCCGCAAACGCTTCTATGAAATATCCTTTTTTTATTACATTTATAGAGCATTTACATCAAATTTTCAATTTAATTTTCCAAAAAAAGAAAAAAAAAATTTCAACAGATACCAAAACAATTATTTTAGTATGCGTATTCTTCTCCCAGTTTTGGTTTTATAGTGTGAGGAACGAGTTTTGAGGAAGTTAGGATGTGTTTCTTACCCCATTTATATATATATATATATATATATATATATATATATATATATATATAATTTTTTTATTTATACAATATTATTTGCTACATATGTGTACATGGGTTTATGCGGTGATTTCTATTGCCATACTTAGGTCACTAGTTTCTCTGATGACGCTAAATTTCGGAATAAATTACAGCTAAAAATATATACACATATGACACCAATAATGTCAATAATAGAAAAATATAGCGCGAATTCAAATTAAACTCTATTATATTAACACCGGTCTCTCCTTGGATTAAGATATCAGTAACCACAACCATATAACCAATATCTGTGTATATATATATATATATATATATATATATATATATATATATATATATATAAAGCAATAGAAAATATTCCAGCATTATTGGAATATTTAAAGAGATAGACTCGTAATATGACGGTTCTGGGAAACAGAGCTATAGTCAATCCTTTTTAAATCATTTAAAGACCAGCAGATGCGAGTTGAAAATTGCGACATTTTTCCATTTCAATTACGTTGTTCTTGATTGAATTCAGGATTTTCATCAATTCAAGCTAATCTAATTTATAAAACTTACTATATCTGTCTGTCAGGTTCTTCTCAAACGCTATCTCTTCGAAAACTTAAAGACGCAGAACGGCGCTAGGGATCTCAAATGATCCAACTTTTTATGAACCGTAGTTTTTAAAGGATCAAAACTAAAATTAAAACAAAAAACAATCATACATATTATATGTTCATCTGTGTTTATTTTTGATGAGTTTATATACGTGTCACGTTGGCACAGTGGTTACGTCACCAGCTTTGAATGCTACAGTTTTGCTTTCGGTTTCGATTCTAGCTGATGGGCCCCCAAATCCATATTATTTTACTTTCGAAATTACGACCCTTTAATAATATACATAAAACTTGGACAACTTAGAATATCATATTTAAGCGTATCTTCCCCTCCCTCGCTAGTACTTTAATAAAAATATTTTCTTTTTTTTAATTTTAATCCAAATTTTGGAATGAAACATTTACTTTTATTTGGAGAAAAATGATTTTCGAAAAAATATTAAAACAGTTACTTTAGTATGCATACATAATTATGCTCTTATATCTGTTTTATAAGACTAAACTATTGTTATATATGTCAATATATCTTTGTCGTTTTTTTTAAAAAAATCAGTATGTTCTCGAACAGGCTGAATGTATTAATGCTTTTTTGAAAAGGAGTTATTTTTACGAAATAAGCTGCTGATTCTTCTTGTATTAAGTAATCTTGTTTCGGTGTTTCTACATAGCATGAATCTAAATGGCTTTACCGTACATTTATCTAATTTTAAATTATTTAACCGTACCATAATTTTTCCCCTAACCCTAAAAAACTTACCATAAATTTAACCCTAACATAAAAGAAACAAAGACATTTTTTTTACATTAATTCTGAAAAAGTTCTACTTATTTTTATCTTGCTATTATTAATGATTCCTGCCAGTCGAAATTTAATTCGGTTTACTCAGTTCATAATAGGAACTTCCATCACCAACACTGGATATCCTTAGAGTCTTTTATTCATAAAAAAATATCAATGTTTGTATTTTTATTAAGCCTAATTTTCATCTATTTAACCTAACCATAAATTTTCCCTGACATAAAACAAAACAAAAGTTTTCTCAATTCTAATAGGAACTTCTATCATCAAGACTGCGTATCTCTTGATTCTTTTCTTCATGAAAAGTATCAGCATTTATTTTTTTTTTCTTAAGTCTTTACAAAATATTAAGTTAAAATGTGTTTGCAGAAATTACCCCCAACAATTTTTTTTTGTGTAAAAATAATCCGACAATATACAAATATAAAATACAAACGCAAAGGTATACTACTATTTCTATTCAAATCACAATGCTAGTAAATTATCAACGATATAATTAATAACAATTAGTTGGATATTGTGTAAATACCTTTTCTTTTTGTATCAATCTATATAATTTATATATATAATCTACATAATTTACTGTTAAAACTTATTCTCTTGAGAATAATAAATTTCTGTCAACTTCCAAAGTACCAAGAATTAATAGATTTGTTTCAAAATTAAGTTAAAGTGTCAAGAATTGGTGGCCCTGTTTAAAAAATTAGGTGAAAGTACAAAGAACTAATAGCTTTGTTTAAAAATTAGGTGAGAGTGCCCAGTTACGCTAACTGAAGACACCTCAACATTTTCTAATAAATTGAAGACATTTATAGGTTTTCGTGTATGCTAAAAACGAATATACCAGGGATAATTAGCGCAGACTAAGTGTTTCCGAGATATAAATACCTGTATTATGCAATGTGATTTTTAGTAGTTTGAATCGGCCGCCATATTTGTTGGTTCGATAAAACGGTCCAGTAACCATGTGAAGACGTGCTGTGAATATAATTTTACGAAATTCTAACATTTATTCAATCTCATTTCAAGCTAATTCGAATATCGACTAATTGCACAAGACAAATTCCGGGTTTGTATTACTGTACACATAGATTCGAAAAAGTTGTCAAAAAACAAATATATAACAAATAAATGTTATCAAAGGCAAGATAAGTTACTTTTCTACCAAACTGGATATATTTTTTGTGTTTTTATTCAATATAACATGTTTACTCAGATCGAAAAACATGCAGTGTTTACCGATACATTAGAAAATTCAAAATGGCGCCCGACACTCTCTTTAACATGGTAAGTTTGGGAAAAGGTGTTATAAATAATAAACTAGACGAAATACTATTTAAAAAACACCGAATATATGTCAAGTTATGTCACGGTAACATATATTGAGCGAATTTCTAACAGTATTTGGTCTAGTTTATTATTTATAACATCTTTTCCTGAACTTACCGTGTTAAAGACAGACTCGGGCGCCATTTTGAATTGCCCAATACATCGGTAAACACTGTATGCTTTTCGAACTGAATAAACATGTTACATGGAATAAAAACACGAAACATATATCCAGTTAGGTAGAAAAGTAACTTATCTTGCCTTTGATAACATTTATTTGTTATATAGTTGTTTTTTGACCACTTTTTCGAATCTATGTGTACAGTAATACAAACCCCAAATTCCCTTCAAGATTTCAAATTCATGGAAATTCCAATGAAATTTCAAGATAATTCCACATTCACGAACATTTCAAAGAAATATAATTCCAATTGCAATATAATTAATTAAAAAAATATTCTGAGTGAATACAATTACATCGACATAATGTCGGAATTTGGCAAACAAGTGCGCCTCTATATGGAAGCGGTACCCCTGTTTAGGGTAAGAGTTTTACAGTATCCGTTGGAAAATCTTGAAAAAAGACGAAACTTAAAAACAAAAAAAATAGCAATATGTTCTATAATAATGCGCTGAAAAAAACTGAAGCTTTGCTGCCTTCATATGCTGCCCGTTCAAACATGGCTGCCAGTGATTTACATTGAAAACACAGGTATCTTTAAAATTCACTGGATGAATACATAATGTAATTAAATCCTTTTAAGTGAGAGAAAAATCTAGTCTGTCCTCGACGGTCTTACTTATAAACAATATGATATAAATGCGCGAGTACCTCAAGGGTATTTTCTTGGACATTTCTTATTCTTGATATTCATAAATGACCTGTCTGATAAAATTGTTTCTGAGATGGGTATATTTGCTGATGACGCCACTCTTTTACTGGAACGACGAGAAAACAAATTAACACATATCTAAGGAAATGGCAGAAACACTAGAGGATGACCTCCAATCTGTAGTGGAATGGGGACAAAAATGGATGGTCATATTCAATGCTGCCAAGACTAAGCTCGGTTCCTTCAATAATTACAAGAAACCTTCTCTACCACCAATAGCAAAGGTCGAAACACATTACCCGAAAGTACTTCCTTTAAACTTCTCGGCCTAACCTTTACCGAGAACATGAACTGGAATAGATACATGAAGAGCATTTCCAAGCCTCCTGCGAAAAGGTAGGCTCCTTCTACCATGCTAGAAAACTACTTACGCCTGAGAGTATCTTGTACCTCTATAAGGCCACCATTCGCCCATATATGAAGTATTGTTGTCATATTTGGGCTAGTGCATCTGCTATTCGTCTCATTTCTTGACAGGATTCAACAGACAGTCGCCAACCTGATAAGTCCTGAACTGCTATTTAGGCTTCAACCTCTGTCCCATCGACGAAATGTTGCATCCCTCTGCCTGTTCTACAAGTATATTAATGATGAATGGTTTGACGAATTACAAGCACTTGTAGTCCCTCGACGTGACTACCTCCGACACACTCAACAAGCAGCTTAATCCCACCTCTTCACAGTAGAGCTCCCTAGGTGTAAGAACGCCGCCTACTCCAATATTTTCTTCCTCGTAACTGCTAGACTTTGGAACTTCCTTTCTGGAATTCTGCTTTCTCAAGTGTACTGACATGCGGAAGTTCAAATGTAACGTGAACAGACATTCTGCTACCTATCTCCATACATAATACCCCTGAAACGTATGTTCCTGATAGCAGCCCCCTACTTCAAAGTTGCACTGTTCTCTCTTTTAGGGGTGAAAACTGGATTTCCCCTGCGATATATGCTTTCAGTTATTTTATTGATAAATTGTTAGGCGTTTTCAGTTGGCGTAGCGGAGCAATTTAACCAAACATTATTTCTTAATGAAAAGTAGATATTTAATTCTAGGCAATGGATATGTCGCACATCTATTTATGAACTTTGACATAGAAATTTAAATATTATTTGATTCTAAACAATGGATATGTAACACATTTATTTATGAACTTTGATATTGAAATCCTAATATTATTTGATTCTATACAATGGATATGTCACACATTTTTTATAGTTATTTAGAATTGGAACATTTGTTTTGTTTGTATTATTTGGAGCTAATGCTTCCTCCCCCATATAGAACGTTGTTCTGAAAAACGTTTATCTAACCTTGACCTACTGTTGTGGTGTTAGTGGAAGTATAAATGACAGACACAGTAACAAATACACACATGTATTAACAAAATGTATAAAAGAGGTAACTGAAAAATATATTTGCTCATAGCAGGACTAGTTGTGAACCACACTCTGCTTCGCGTCTTTATCCGAGTAGTGCAATAGTTCATTATTCCTGGTAATAGTTGCGTCTCCAACACCTTAAGGTCCTGGATATGACCTTAAACTATATCCGATCGTGAGGCCCCAGCTTACGGGCCTTGTGAAATGTGGAGCCATTTAATTGCCATTGCTCCCAGGTCCACTCTGACCCGGAGTGGTAGTACCTGTTAGGGTCCCAACTATGGGTTAAATAGAATCCGACTTAAAAAAACAAATATACTCCATTAAAAATTGTTCCTCAAAATAACTAGATTCGGCATTAAATAACCTGAAAAAGGTTGATATGCCGTAAAACAAAAACAACCAACCAACACCTTAAGGAGCGCCTTTTAAACGGATTGAATTCAAAACGGGGTTCACCTAAGCGACAACAGATTACTGACCATTCCTTAAGGTTTTGCATATAGATAATTTGCGCAGGCGTATTAATGAAGCGGTCTTCCAAGTCTAATTTTAACACATCTTTCTTTTTTTGTTTCCAAAGTTACTGGTAACACTTCTGCTTTTGGTAAAAAATCTCAGTTTCTAAAATATAAAGATTTTTTTTTAAAATTTTGTTTATTGAAATGTAATAATTATTTTATTCAAACAACGAATATTTTGCCTATTTATACAGTTGCTAGCGGTGGGGGAGGGGGCACCCGACTTTGCTTGGATGTAAAATACGCAAAATATTATATTCTAAATTGTCCCAATTTCGTATAAATTATGATAAAGTCGTTATTTAAAAAAAAAGAAAAAAAATGTACTTAAATGTCATCAGCTATGATCGAAACCGAACCCTTTATAGCTGTTGACGTTAAAATTGTACTAACATGACACGCATATGAACTAAATAAAAATAATCGAAGATAATATAAATAATGAATGCCGAAATTTATTTTCAATCTTGCCCCATTATTGACCCCGCCCGTGGCGTTGCTCTTCTACGACGGGGAGTTCAAGTTATATGAGATTCTTAATTGAAGTAATGTTATTTATCATTCTGGCTAGGACCATGTTGTTTTAAAAGCAAACGGACAATGTAAACGTTGACCTGCCAATGAGGCGCCTTTTAAAGGGGATCAAATCAAATCTCGGCGCTCGAGGGTAAAAGATTAGTGATCACTCCTTGATTTTTGAAAATCTGTCTTTTTTTACATGTCTATTAATAGAGCAATCCTGGTGATTTCCGATTCTCATTTTAACCCTTGTTCTTTTTTATTTCAAATTTAGCGGAAAGTATATTTACACACGTGTGTTCAACGAAGAAACAATAATAAAATGGACGAGAGATCATCCCATGAGTTAAAGGAGGTAAGTTTTATTTATTTATTGCCACATTTAAACTCCGTAATGTTATTTTTTACTAATAAGGACATATACACATGGGAGTTTACATTCTCTTTCGCAGACGCCACAATTTTAATGAACAACCGTTCTTCTAGATAAAACATACCCATTCCTGTGTCTCGATCCATCTTCTATCATTATATGTAATCAGTTTTTTTTTAAATAGTCAACCATATAGGAGCCTATTCGTGACCACACACACACACACACATACACACACACACACACACACACGCACATACATTTAGCTTTATATTATAGATATGTACAGATATATTAATGGTGGAACGATTTCAAACTTTTTCGCGATTCCGTTCCAGTTCTCGATTCGGATTCTTTTAATATTTATACATATTTAATTAGACTTGTTTTTTTTGTTGTTGTTATTGTTTTGTTTTTTATGTAAATTTTCAATTATTACAAAAATCCCAAGTAATTTCCGGGTATATTTTTTTTCCAATGATTTCCTTATAATTTATTGAGAATTGAAAGACAACAAAAGGTTTATTTTGATTTTAAGCAAAGCCAAATTGTAACAGTTCGTCGTTAGTGTACAACATCCTACTTGAAAGTTTTCATAAACAGTTGAAAATAGTCGACGATTGGGAAGCAAAATGAGAAAACGATGTAAGAACAAAATATTAACAACGTCCCCCATTGTCACGAACGCATTTCTAAATAATGACCTTACTATTTAGAAAACTATTTTAATATGGAGAGGGTGCTGAGCTTCGTTTACTATGATATGCCTTCTTTCTATGAATGTTTAAATTTTATTTTAATTATATAAATTTGGTGGGTTATTTAATTGATATGCTTTGCTTTGAAAAAAGATAAAAAACAAAAACGAGATGCAAATAATAGCAACTAGCAGGATCTGTGGAAATTCCACAAGGGATTCATTCATATGTAATATAATGACGTTGGTATTCATGGCGTAAATAGAGATGATCTGATATTATTGTAACTCTTGTAAAAACTGCTAAATATTTATTTAAGGGGGCTAGTACGTCCATCGTAGACAAGTCGTTAAGTACGCTTAAATATGATATTTTAATTCTAACAGATTTCGTATATATTATTATAGATTTAATTTTATCCGTATAAGCTTGAGGTCCTTCAGCTATAATCGAAGCGAAACCAAACATTATGAAGGATTCTTGATAAAATTATTTATAAAAAAAAAAAAAAAAAATTGATCAATGGAATTCCATCAGCTATAATCGAAATCGAAACCAAATCTTATGAACATTCTAGATAAAATTATTTATAAGAAAATAAAGTACTTGAGTTTCATCAGCTATTATCGAAATCAAAACACAAACTAATGAAGAATTCTTGGGAAAATTATTTATTAAAGAAATGGGAATCCATAATTAAACAATAGTCACTTTTTTTTTTTTTTTTTTTTTTTTTACAAAGGCATCACCACATTATCAAGGCCCAGAGGCCACTCAAGGATAAGGGTTAAAGAGTGTACAGTAGAAATTGGTCAATATAGTAATCATTAGTAATGAAAATTTGGTAAATTTAATAACTTATATGGAACGGCTCATCAAGAACTTATTTACTTTAGACTTGAACACAACCATATTGTAGTCAGCCGGAAAGCAGGAAAACGGAAGACAATTCCACAGGCGTGCAGTTCTAAGAAAGAAGCTTTGTTCATGGAATCTACGTTTAGGTTTAGCCACAGATAAAGAGTGGGGGAAATTATTGATAGTGTTTACAGCTAGACGAGTGTTTCTTGTGAAAGTTTGGCGAGGGGGGACCAAAGATTGAAGCTCAGTTGAACACTTTCCATGAAAATAACGATACATCAGAGACAAACTCGCAACATAGATGTAATCGTGACACGCAAAATAAGACTCACGCTATCGTAAAAATATATAGTACTTTTAAGTCATAAAAACACGCTCCTTTCATACTATTAACCTTAAGTACGAATGACAACACGAAAAATATGACAATTACATGTCATTTTATGATTTTGCTGATCGGCCTTAGAATTTCTGGTAAAAATTACTTAACTCCTTAAAATGTAATAGTGTACCAAATGGGATCAGTTTAATTATATTTATCTGCACAACTGAACCCCCATTCTAAATTGTAAAATAACGTTTCAGTGTGCCCACACATAATCGCCTAAAAAGTAAAATCTCATAGGCTTTGGGTATTTTAAATGTAAATGAAAGTTTTCTTTGTCAAGTTAACAAACGTCTCTAACTTGTGATAAACTTGTGAGATTTCCATCTATATTTTCATTTGTTCCTAAACCAAACAAAATATATTAAAACAAGAACTATTTCAAATGATATGGTAAGCAGACCAAACTAGCACCAGAAGAATATCCAAGCATGTTTAATCTTTTATATTAAAGGCGAAGGCCATCATATAACCTTTTCTCAAATAGGTACAAAAAACGTTTTAAAATCTATGATATTGAATAGGCAAGTGAACTCGAAAATATTTAATTTCCTTACAATAAAAAACAATAAAAAAATGAAATTAGGTTTGGAGAGTTTATATATATATATATTACATTTTCACCCCAAACAAGGCAAATTGCCACTTTGGTGTAGGGGGGGGCTACTATTAGGGACAACACCTACATGGGTACTATGTAAGAATTTGGGTAGCAAGATATCGGTTCACGGTACACTTGAACTTCTGCATGTCAGTACAGTTGGGGAAGCAGGGAGCTGGAATGGAATTCCAGAGCCTAGCGGTTCTGGGGAAGAAACTAGTGGAGTAGAAAGATCTTTTACATCTAGGGATCTCTACTGCCTATCGGGTTTGTCGATGGTGTCTACGTCGTGAGGGCACAAGCGTCTGCAGTTCGCCAGAGCATCCACCATAAAAATACTTGTAGAACAGAGGGATGCAATATTTCGTTAATGTGACAGAGGCTGAAGCTTAGATGCCAGTTCAGGGCCTATCAGATTGGCGACTCTCTTTTGAACCTTGTCTAGGAGCGAGAGAGTAGTAGCATATGCACCAGCCCAAATGTGACAGCAATACCCCATACATGGGCGAATGGTGGCCTTATAGAGGTGCAGGATACTTTCGGGTGTTAGTAGTTTTCTAGCACGGTAGAGGGAGCCTACATTTTTCGCAGCGGCCCTGGAAATGATTTCAATTTAATTGTTCCAACTCCTGTTTCCTGTGAACGTTAGACTGGGGAGTTTGAAAGACGTACTTTCAGATAGTCATTGGGCATTGCCATTGGTGGCAGAGAAGGTGTCTTGTAATTATTGAAGGAAACCAGTTTAGTCTTGGCAGCATTGAATGTGACCATATATTTTTGTCCCCATCCCACTACAGATTGAAGGTAATCCTCTAGTGTTTTTTGCAATTTCTTTAGATATATGTTCATTAGTTTTCCTGTCGTGCCTGTTATAGTGTCGTGTTATCAGCATATATACCCATTTCAGAGGCAATTTTGACAGGGAGGTCATTTATGAATATTAGTAACAATAGAGGCCCAAGCATAGACCCCTGAGGCACTCCCGCATTTATATTATATTGTTTAGATGCACCGTCAAGAACAACCTGGATTTTTCTCTCATCTAAGAAGGATTTAATTATGTTCAGTATTCTACCAGTGATACCGTATGATCTAATTTTCCTGATGAGACCCTCGGCATACCCTGTCAAAAGCCTTGGATATATCTAGGGCTACCGCTCTGCCAGAATTTAGGAAAATTCGTCCCGGGAAAACTCGTCTTGGGAAAACTCGTCTCGGGAAAACTCGTCTCGGGAAAACTCGTCTGTGGAAAACTCGTCTGTGGAAAACTCGTCTCCGGAAAACTCGTCTCCGGAAAACTCGACCCCGGAAAACTCGTCCCCTTTCGCTAGGTAGGAAAACTGGTCCCGTATTGAATAAATATCGATTTAAAACACATTTTATGATCGTTCTTGAAGGAGATATTGTTTTTTTTTTAAATAGACTATAGCCCCCCATAATATTTAAAAAAATATTTTTACTTGTTTAATGTTTTTTTTTTTTTTTTTAAATAAAATCGATTTTCTAAGTGTCCGTTTTCTACCTAACTGGCTAAGTTCTTAGTAGTTTCACTTATTTTAAAGCGTTTATTATGTTCATAAACGAGACCGCATTTTTTTTTAATATTAATATAAAAAAGAATTTACTTATTAACTGTAGTTTAATTTATTTGGAATCGTTTATTCGGTAAAGAAAAAAAAAAACACACACACACACACACAGAAAACAAACAAAAGTGTTACGTGAGAACGAGAAATAATGTCCGGTATATCACATCTTAGGGGTCTTGGTAATCGCTAAAAAATAGAAAAATTAAAGAAATTACTAAGGAAGATTTGGTTTTAAAAAGAAAATAATAAATTTTAATATTTTTTTAAAATATAATTTAGAGAGGGGGGGGGGTAAAAACTATATCTCCCTCCGAAAAACAACCAACAAAAAATGAAATTAAAGATTCTCTTGATAAACGATAGCGGAGTTTTCAATAAAATTGATTAATAAATTTATTTAGTGATTACTTTTTCTCTTAATAATTGATTTTAGAATTTTGAAGTAAAACTTAAAAATGAGTTAACGAAAGATTGTTAGCACATGACATCTCTCGCGCATAAAAATAATTCGCTTTTAATTTATTAGTTAATTTTTGCAAAATTTGTACAGGACGACAATAAATGTTGATAATTGATAAAATTATAATTTTAAATAACGCATGAGTGCATTTGGTATGAGAGAAACCAAAACATCACAGCGTTAAAATAAGAACAAAAAATGTGTAATTAACTTTGTATGAACATAATAAACGCTTTAAAATAAGCGAAACCACTAACAACTTAGCCAGTTAGGTAAAAAAATGGACACTTAGATAATCAATTCTATTTTTAAAAAAAATTAAACAAGTAAAAATATTTTTTTTTAAAACATTATGGGGGGCTATAATCTATTTAAAAAAAAACTATCTCCTTCAAGAACGATCATAAAATGTGTATTCAATCGATATTTATTCAATACGGGGCCAGTTTTCCTACCTAGCGAAAGGGGACGAGTTTTCCGGGCACCGCTCTGCTCTCCCCCGCTTTACCAGTGAATGGTATATACGTTCAGAGATTACAGTTAGGATGTCTGCTGTGGAACGGGCTTGTCTAAACCATATTGCTGGTCAGTCAGAAGTTGAGCATCTGTAAGGTGATGGATTAGATCATGATTAATTAAGGGCTCAAATATTTTGGCGAAACCTGAGAGGAGGCTATTGGGGCAATAATTTAACGTGTCAGTTCTTTCGCACGAATTCTTGAATACTGATACCACAGAAGCAGGTTTCTAACAGCCCGGAAAGCAAGATTAATTAAGGCATTTGTTAGAGAGTTTGGAGCGCACACGGGCCAGTTCTGCTGACCAAATGTTTTAATAGCACAGTGTGGATGAGATCGGGTTCACATACTTTTAAAGTGTCAAGTTTTGTTATGATAGCATGCACATCAGCAGAGGTGATATTCAGATTGGCTAGCCCGGCGCCAGTCCACAAAGGAAAGTCAGGTAGGGGATGGTTGGAAGGAACCAGTATGTTGAAAAAGTTGGTATAAAATTTTAATTACTTCCGACTGAGTAACACCCAAATGTACAGCTGGCGCCAACGAAATTTATCCCCCGCCGTGTTCAGAGGATTTAAAACTTGTTAATAATCATATGAACTCCCTCGAATGATGGCACAATAATTGTAGCGAATAAATGCGAAACGATTACAAAGACAATAGGCACGTTTTAAATGACCAATAAATAAAATAAATTAAACTTCGCTAATCAATGTAAAATTTAGTCCTTCTTAGGCTTATGTTGTAAAGGAAAATCTTCTAATAATAAAAAATTAAAAAAAACAATTTTTTAAAAATCGGTTTGGAATCGGAAATTTTTCCGATTCCGATACATCAAAAAGTTCCGATTTTTCTGATTCCGCCTAATCGTCCAAAATATATATATATATATATATATATATATATATATATATATATATATATATATATATATATATATATATATATATGACAAGTAAGTGATACAGAATATTCCGCGTTTCATCCACGCTGGGATTCATTAGGCTATGCACTTAAGTTAAATCGTCCCAATACACACACACACACACACACACATATATATATATATATATATATATATATATATATATATGTGTGTGTGTGAATAAAAAGGAAAAACCTAAAAGAGTAAAAACAAAAATAAAATCAACGTTTTGTCTGTATTTCAGGGGACATCATCAGGATTTCTATGCGAGGATGTACAGGAAGACGGTCATATCACATGCGAAGAGAAGTTTAGTTCTCTTTCTGTACTGGAGAGAAAACATTTCATGATTAAAAGAGAATTTATATCACATGAATCA
>NC_136511.1:21634178-21639178 GCF_053919585.1 Euprymna scolopes | reverse complement strand
CAGACGAACGGAATAACGGAAAACGGTGAATTAACTGGCCCATTTTCATTTTGTCGGGGGACCAATAACGAGATTATGATTTTGCCAATTGCGCTTGGGGGTCAGTGGTAAACAATTTAGTTAACTGCTTTTAAATAATTACAATGGCCCGGAAACGGGTGATCATTTTACGTTAAATTTAGTAATTTAGGAAAATTGGGCAATGAAAGAAAGACCATTTTGACCAGCTAGGAAAACATGGCCAGTTATTGAATAAATATAAATTGAAAATAAATTTTAGAACGTTTCTTGCCTGAAGTAAATAAAGGGTTCTGCTCGAAATTCCATGCAAATTCCGGAGTTCGGCATGATAAACATAGAGAAGGTCGAAGGTTACATCAAACGAAACGTTGTAAAAATCCCACTAAAGATGAAAACAGTAGTTCGATGACTCCAAATAATACGAAGTTGGCAAAATGATGATTTTAAGTCATAAACGATTTCTACTTGGTAAGAAATGTTACCTCTAATACTAAACTACCGTTCATTTGCAACAGAAGATGGCGGTGCTGATAAATATTTCTTGGCTAAGGACGGCAGGATAGGAAATTCATATTTATTTGAATTCCACCATTGAAAGTCATCGTCACATTTTATATTTTTTTATTTTTTTAATATTTTTCCATTTTTATAATAAAGAAATATATTTGTGTGTTCCACTGTCTGCTTCATTCTGTATTGGTTTAGTCTTTGCTTTGTCTTTTTACCCTTAATTCAGTTTAACACACTTTTCAAAACTAACATTAAACTTATTATAATCATCACTGTTCTCCACAGATATGTCAGACAAGTCAATCTTCATAATATGTGATCGGGTGAAATGTTTATTTTTCTTTGGATATATCATAGATATATTGTGTTAACTATTCTGTAATGACCCTTTAATGGGGCAGGCCAATTAACTGATTTTAAAGGAACCCAGGCTTGAATCTGGGATCGAGGCATGTTGCAAAATTAAGATTTTTATCCTGTAAATAATTATTAAAAGACGTTTTCGATGCTAAAAGTATTGAATCTAACCTATTAAAGAATCTTATTTTTATTCTCTTTAAAAAAAAATAATGAATAAGGTTTATTGTTTTATAATGTAAGAGACAGTTGCGTCTCTATTAGACAGTTCCCCTATCGGTGCGGCATTAGAATACGTCGACTGCCCCCCTGCAGAGGGTAAAAGTCCCTCAATGGGGGTCCTGGATATGACCGTAAACTCTATTCAGTGGTAACGCCCCAGATTGTGGGCTTTAGGGAGTGTGGAGCCACCATTTAATTACGATTGCTTCCAGGTCAACTCTGACCCGGAGTGGTAGTACATGTTAGGGTCCTTACTATAGGTTGAATAGAAACCGACGTCAAAACAACAAATATATTCTATTAAAAATATTTTTCTTCAAAATCTTTTGATTCGATATTAAATAACCGTAAAAGGGTAGATATGCCGTAAAACAAAAACAACCACCCAACCAACATATATATACATGTATGTATATATATATATATATATATATATATATATATATATATATATATATATGTACTTGTATGTATTTATGTATATATAGAGAAAATAAAAAGGAACAAACCGTATTATGTGTTTATCAACGTGTCGTCTTTATTTCGAGACTTCCTCTGGATGAATGAGATTAAGAAACAAAAGATACCAGTAAAAAATATTTGAACATGTTTCACGTGGACAGTGTGACGCAGTTCTATTTCAGAGAAACGGAAAAAAAGGCGTTGGAAATTCAAAAAGTAGGGGGGCTGGCGCTGTTAAAGAGAAGAAATTTTAGTTACAAACTTATATTTGAATTTCAACAGATATACCTTTTTCCCACTAAGAATATTAACTGTCGTTCATAGTTTTAAAATTACATTAACGACTATATAACGTCACTAAAATTTCTTCTCTTTAAAAGCGCCAGCCCCCCACCACTCCTTTTTGAATTTCCAACGTCTTTTTTTTCCGTTTCTCTGAAATAGAACTGCTGCTTCACACTGTCCACGTGAAACATTTTCAAATATGTTGAACTAGTATTTTTTGTTTCTTAATCTCATTCCTCCAGAGGAAGTCTCGAAATAAAGACGAAACGTTAATGAACACATGATAGGTTTGTTCCTTTTTATTTTCTCTATATATCCATATATACATACATGGACATATATATACATATAACATACATGTACATATATATATATATATATATATATATATATATATATATATACATATATATATATATATATATATGTTGGTTGGTTGTTTTGGTTTTACGGCATATCTACCCTTTTACGGGTATTTAATGTCGAATCAAAAGATTTTGAAGAAAAATATTTTCAATAGAATATATTTGCTGTTTTCACGTCGGTTTCTATTCAAGCAATAGTTGGGACCCCAACAGGTCCACCCACTCCGGGTCAGAGAAGACCTGAGAGCAATGACAATCAAAGGAATGCTCCACCCTCCCCACACCCACAAGCTGGGGCCTCACCACTAAATATAGTTTAAGGTCATATCCAGTACGCCGATTGAGGGACTTTTACCCTCTGCAAGGGGCCAGTCGGCGTATTCAAATGCCCCACCGACAGGGCCAGATTTATATATATATATATATATATATATATATATATATATATATATATATATATATATATATAACGGATATATATATATATATATATATATATATATATAACGGGTATATATATATATATATATATATATATATATAACGGGTATATATATATATATATATATATATATATATAACGGGTATATATATATATATATATATATAACGGGTATATATATATATATATATATATATATATATATATATAACGGGTATATATATATATATATATATATATATAACGGGTATATATATATATATATATATATATATATATATAACGGGTATATATATATATATATATATATATAACGGGTATATATATATATATATATATATATATAACGGGTATATATATATATATATATATATATATAACGGGTATATATATATATATATATATATATATATATATAACGGGTATATATATATATATATATATATATATATATATATAACGGGTATATATATATATATACATATATATATATAACGGGTGTATATATATATATATATATATATATATATATAACGGGTGTATATATATATATATATATAACGGGTATATATATATATATATATATATAACGGGTATATATATATATATATACATATATATATATATATATAACGGGTATATATATATATATATATATATATATATATATATATAACGGGTATATATATATATATATATATATATATATATATAACGGGTATATATATATATATATATAACGGGTATATATATATATATATATATGTAAATATATGTATATATACAGTTACATATATGTACATATACATACATATATGTATATATATAAATACATGTATATATATAAATACATGTATGTATATAAATACATGTATGTATATATACATATATGTACATATACATATATGTACATATACATATATGTACATATATAAATACATATATTTATATATACATATTTATATACATATATATATATACATATATACATATATATGGGCATGTACATATAAACATTTATATACATATATGTACATATAGATACATATGTCAATATATATATATATATATATATATATATATATATATATATATATACATTCAAAAAGGAGGGGAGGCTGGCGCTGAGAAGAAACTTTTGTTACAACTTTATATTTGAATTTCAACAGATATATCTTTTTCCCAATAAGCATATTAACTTGCGTTCATAATTTTAAAATTACATTAACGACTATATAAAGTCACTAAAATTTCTCCTCTTTTACAGCGCCATCCCCCCCCCCTTTTTGAATTTCCAACGTCTTTTTTCCGTTTCTCTGAAATAGAACTGCGTCACACTGTGCACGGGAAACATTTTCAAATATTTTGTACTGGTAATTTTTGTTACTTAATCTCATTCATCCAGAGGAAGTCTCGAAATAAAGACGAAACGCTGATGAACACATAGTACGGTTTGTTCCTTTTTATTTTCTCTATTTTGTCGGAATACTATTTCCATCATTTTCATCATATGTATATATATATATATATATATGTACATGTATGCATATATATACATATATGTATGCATATGTATGTATATATATATGTACATATATGTACATATGTATATATATATATATATATATGTATATATATATATATATATGTATATATGTACATATATATATATATGTCCATACATGTATACATATGGACATACATATATATATTGACATATATGTATATATATGGGCATATATGTACATATATTTATATATATATATATATGGACATATATGTACATATATTTATATATATATATATATATATGTCCATATATGTATACATATGGACATATATATATATATATATTGACATATATGTATATATATGGACATACATGTACATATGTATATAAATGTATATATGTATATGTGCATATATATGTGCATATGTATATACGGGATTGTATTACTGTACACATAGATTCGAAAAAGTTGTCAAAAAACAAATATATAACAAATAAATGTTATCAAAGGCAAGATAAGTTACTTTTCTACCAAACTGGATATATTTTTCGTGTTTTTATTCATTGTAACATATTTATTCAGCTCGAAAAGCATGCAGTGTTTACCGATGTATTGGAAAATTTAAAATGGCGGCCGACTCTCTATTTAACACGGTAAGTTCTGGAAAAGGTGTTATAAATAATAAACTAGACAAAATACTATTAAAAACCACCGAATATATGTAAAGTTCTGTCACGGTAACATAGGTTGAACGAATTTCTAACAGTATTTTGTCTAGTTTATTATTTATTACACCTTTTTCCAAGCTTACCGTGTTAAAGAGAT
>NC_136511.1:21596678-21629178 GCF_053919585.1 Euprymna scolopes | reverse complement strand
ATATTACCAATAGTTATGGGTTGTAAATGTGTTGTAGATATAACGACGGCGGTGTCGTATATGGGTGTATAGTATTCATGTTAAGGGGCTGTTACTTGAGGGACGTAGGTGGTAAAGTAAGAAGGGGTTGGGCAGTTATTGTGAAAATTAGTCATAAGGGTTGGGATTTAGGTTTTTAACAATGAAATAAGGATTAAGTAAAGCAACAGGGGCGTACAGGAATAAGCTATACAAATAGATGCAGCTAAAACGTGGTGGGGATAAATAGGTGGGGGTTCTGTGGAGGGGTTCTTTTAGAATGAATGGGGGAATATATAGTTCACACACACACACACACACATATATATATATATTTATATACACGGATATAAATATCTACATATATAAAAATGTAACTTTGGTTCGTTCTAAACAAATAAAACCATGTTTATACGTTACCAATTTATTTGAAATTTTCAGACAACCCATTTTAGAGTCGAGGTATGTTTTTATGTTATTAAAATAAATTTACCTAATTAAAATTAAAATATTAAATAAAATAAATAGATTTATTTAATCGTTTCTGCGTATCTGTTCTGTTGATAAAACTGAACTTCCAGTTCGATTCATTTCACAGCCACGAATTGACGAAAGGTTTAATTTTCTGTTAACTCGATAAGTAAAAAAAAACAAATTTCATTTGTTTATCTTCCAAATTTAGACATCTTTTCTTTATTATATAAGGCCAAAAAAAAGTTTGTTGGTTGCTTTTGAGTTTTTCTTTTCTATACAAGATTACTACTGCAGAGAGTGATCCGTGCTGAAATAATGTTATTATTTAAAAAGTCATTTTTAACATGGGGAGGTAAGGATGTTTTGTACTTATTCTGTACTTTAACCTTACAATTGAATAAATAAAAAATAAAAAAAAACATATCGTAACACGTTATTTAAACGTGGAAATATGATTTAAAAAATAGCGCGGCTCTCTGCATTAGCACCATTTTTATTTATTTTTGTTGTTTCATGAATTTTCGGCCAACTATTCCTCTGGCCTTCATGAAAAGAAGTCCTTTTATAAATGTTCAGTAACTTTTTCCTTTTATTATTCTCAAAGAGTAAAACTTTTCTTATTCATGAAAGGAGTTAAGCCTACGTAAATAAATAAATGTTTGTACACGTGACAAATTATCAATAAATGGTTTAGTTACTTTTTAAAAAAAATGTTTGTAAAAGTGCGAAAGGCGACGTTGTTGTATACTCCCATGCTTAATTTCTATACTTATAGGTTTTTGGATTTTTTTTTCACTCGATTATTATTGATTGGACACTAATTAAACAGATTATTAAAAAAAGAAAATGTAAAATAGAAATCATTATTTCGACATTTGAAAGTGGTGCTCACTTTTTAGTTACAACGTTCTGATAAATCAGTCACCCATTTTGTAAGCAATAAAAACGCGGTATATCAAAACCATAGAAAGTAAAAATAATGAGTCTCTACCGCATTTGTAAGTCAGAAATATATTTGTTTCTCAAAGAAAAAAAATAGAGAGAACAGGACTTTTTTTATTGTTTTCATGAAAATAAAGTTTCGAGATTTTTAATTATTTTTTTTTTACTTATTTAGTCAGTTTGTGTTTTTTTTAAAATTGTTTTTGTGAAAGGTGAGTTTTTTTTCCAAATTTTTGTTTTGTTTCTTTTTAATTTTTTTAAAGTATTATAAATTTCACTAACATGCTGGAGAAATGTTTAATAATTTGGTATTTTCTTAGATTAGGTCCACCTCCACAATTTTCCTTTCAATGACGACATTTATAGGTTTCCGAGTATGCTGAACACGCAAATTGCATTGAAATTTTGCGGAAATAAATAGTTGTATTATGCATTGTATTCTTCGGCGGCCATCTTTTTACGTGCACACGCGCCATAAACAAATACACACACGTAAAAAAGATGGCCGCCAAAGATTACAATACATAATACAACTTTTTATATCTTGATAACTACTTATTTCTGCAAAATTTCGATGCGATTTTCGTATTCAGCATAGTCGAAAACCATTTCAAGTCGTCATTTAAAAGAAAATTGAGGAGGTTGACCTAATCTAAAAATTTACCAATAATTTTTAATCCCGTACGCCTCCCGATACATAACTTCGTCAACATGCGACCATTTTATATCTCCCGAAGACACTTCCGTATTTAGAAAAAAAAATAAATAAATAAAAAGTGGCCGATTTACCAGAACGTGGTAACTAAAAAGTGAGTATCCCTTTCAAATGTTGAAATTATTTTTTTTTTTCAATTTTTTTTCATAATCTGGTTAGTGTTCAATCAATAATAATCCAGTGAAAAAATTTCAAAAGACCTATCAATATAGAAACTCCACCACGTAAGTAAATAAATAGAAAATGTTACGTGCGCATGCGTTAGCCTTGACTAGGGGGGTACTAAGGGAACGACCATTAAATAATTCTGCGGGTCGCCATGGAACTCAACGCTCAAGGAGTATCAAAATAGTTTTCATGATCTGAAGAGATTTTTTTCCGAAAAGTGGGTGATCACTTTTCCATCTAAATTTAACTTAAAATGAGCACCCACTTTCTGGCCACATGAAGAAGGGGCATTTATTTTCGTGTTTATTGGCTTAAAGGTTTTTTTGGCAAGGCAGTTTGGTACGCGAATGCATATTTAACAGTTTTCGTTTATGCTCACGCATAGCATAAACAAAGGCTACGTCTGTGAAATGGAAAATAGTCCCAGAGTTCAGGGGTTAATACCATGCAAAAGAAATCAAACAAAAAGACTTTTTAGCCAAGAAACACACAGAAAGAAAAAAAATAGAATCCATTTTTTTCAATCGAATTCATTTGCTGTTTTTATTGAAAACTATTTTCCCCCGGATTTTTTATATAATTCTCCATTAAGGGCTGTGCGTCTCACGTTCGTAAATAAAAACATTTTTTTGTAGATTTTGGTGTGCTAAAAACGAATCTGCAAACCGTTTCCGTCACAAAAAAATAGTTTTTATGATATGAAGAAATTACTTTTTCGAAAAAGTGGCGATCACTTTTCCATGTAAATTTAACTTAATAGCACCCACTTTCTAGCAACCTGAGAGAGGGGGGATTTTTTCCCATGTTTATTGGCTAAACAGCTTTCGTTTATGCTTACGCATAGCGTAAACGAAGGCTACGGCTGTTAAATGGAA
This sequence comes from Euprymna scolopes, assembly GCF_053919585.1. Lineage (NCBI taxonomy): Eukaryota > Metazoa > Mollusca > Cephalopoda > Sepiida > Sepiolidae > Euprymna > Euprymna scolopes. The sequence continues at coordinate 21,625,986 of NC_136511.1, read as the reverse complement.
AATAGTCCCAGAGTTCAGGGGTTATCACCATGCAAAAGAAATCAAACAAAAAACTTTTTAGCCAAGAAACAGAAAAATGCCCCTCTCTCAGGTGGCCAGAAAGTGGGTGCTCATTCTAAGTTAAATTTACATTGAAAAGTGATCACCCACTTTTCGAAAAAGTAACTTCATGAATGTCATGAAAACTTTTTTTTTGCTACGTAAACGGTTTGCATATTCGTTTTCAGCACACCGAAATCTACAATAAAATATTTCGTTATATATGAACGTGAAACGGGCCTTAAAGTAAAATAATACCAGATTTTTTTGAGCAGATTTGCCGTTTAGTTGTACAAATATCCTTAAACCAGGTAATCACTAAAAGGGATTTTTAAAAGTCGTCACCTGTATCGAACAAAAGTTTAAAACTACCGATTATATGCCAGCCTACATCATGGTAACATATATTGAGTGAGTTCCTAACAGTATTTTTAGTTTAAACTCATTTTCCCAAAATTTCCCCAAACTTAACGTGTTCGATACAGTCTGCCGCCATTTGTATTTTTCAGATATACCGATAAACATTAAATGTTTTTGAACCGATTATACATTACATAAAAACACTAAAATCTTATCCAGTTAGGTAGAACACTTACTTGTCTTGCCTTTGATAACATTTATTTGTTATATATTTATTTTTTGACAACTTCTTTGTATCTGTGTTTAGTAATATAAACCCTTTTCATTTAATGTAACATTTAGTCGGCTCGAAAAACAGTGTTTATTGGTGTATTTGAAAGCTACAAATGGTGGTGGACACTGTCGATTACTTTAAGTTAGAGAAAGTGAGTTAAAACTAAAAAAACTATACAAAATACTGTCAGAAACCTATCCATTATGCCAGCCTATGTCATGGTAACATATGTTCGTGAGTTTCAGACACTGTTTTGTATAGTTTTTAGTTTTCAACTTACTTTCCACAACTTAACGTATTCAACAGAATTCGCGACCATTTCTGTTTTTTGAGCCAATTAAACATTTTACATTACATGAAAACACTAAACAATTATCCAATTAGGTAGAAACGTAAATTACCTTACCTTTGCTTTCATTTATTTGTTTTTGGACGACTTTTTCGAATCTGTGTATAGTAACCCCCCTCCCCCCACCACCAACCAAATATTAATTACTAAATCACATTTTTTAAAACAACAACAACAAAAAAAGCATTTAGCGTTTCAACACTTTTGCTACATTCGGCTTCATCCACAGATTGTTGGTCAAGTCCAAAACATGAATGATTGACAGAAACTCTCGAGGATCCAGATCAAATTCTGCAAGAGCACCATTTTTTTCAGTTTCGCCTTTTTCACTTTTTGCAGTGGATTGCTGTACTAATATAAGACACATGCATTTTCTCTTTTATCAAATTTTTCCATTACACCAAATTGAGCCACTGAAACGCGTGGCAGGGTACAACTAGTATATATATATATATATATATATATATATATATAGAGAGAGAGAGAGATTATATATGTGTATTCAAATAAATATTAATACTTTTTAAATAAAAAATATTTTTTAAAGATGGGTAAAATATAATTTTATCCTGTTAAAAGTGTAAATGTTATATATATGTATGTATACATACAAATAAATATTAATGTTTTAAAGAAAAGGTAATTAGTATCAAATGGCTACGAATATTAATATATTCAGCTTTAAAACCTCAAACAATAACAAAAAGATATAAAAAAAAATATCTGCTTGTCTCCCCCTTTCCACAAAACCCTGTAGGTTTTAAGAAAAAAAATCTTGTTGGTGTTGTGTCAAATATTCTGGTATGTTTTATAACATTGTTATGAAGACATAACTTCCAATCACGTTAAAAAATGATCATTTTTTTAACGAATTTCCCAACGTGTGTTTTGTATATAAATTGTTTAGTCTTTGCTTTGTCTTTTTACCCTTAATTCAGTTTAACACACTTTTCAAAACTAACATTAAACTTATTATAATCATCACTGTTCTCCACAGATATGTAAGACAAGTCAATCTTTATAATATGTGATCGGGTGAAATGTTTATTTTTCTTTGGATATATCATAGATATATTGTGTTAACCATACTGTAATGACCCTTTAATGGGGCAGGCCAATTAACTGATTTTAAAGGAACCCAGGCTTGAATCTGGGATCGAGGCATGTTGCAAAATTAAGATTTTTATCCTGTAAATAATTATTAAAAGACGTTTTCGATGCTGAAAGTATTGAATCTAACCTATTAAAGAATCTTCTTTTTATTCTCTTTAAAAAAATAATGAATACGTTTATTGTTTTATAATATAAGAGACAGTTGCGTCTCTATTAGACAGTGCCCCTATCGGTGCGGCATTAGAATACGTCGACTGCCCCCCTGCAGAGGGTAAAAGTCCCTCAATGGGGGTCCTGGATATGACCGTAAACTCTATTCAGTGGTAACGCCCCAGATTGTGGGATTTAGGGAGTGTGGAGTCACCATTTAATTACGATTGCTCCCAGGTCAACTCTGACCCGGAGTGGTAGTACATGTTAGGGTTCTTACTATAGGTTGAATAGAAACCGACGTCAAAACAACAAATATATTCTATTAAAAATATTTTTCTTCACAATTTTTGGATTCGGCATTAAATAACCCGAAAAGCGTCGATATGCCGTAAAACAAAAACCAACCAACCAACTATTAGACAGTACGTTTGTACATTCACTGAATTGTTTCAGTATTTTTAATATTTTTCTAACATCTTCCATAGGTTGGATTCTAGAGAATGTGGGTTTATATGTTAACTACAATATGGAATAAGAGGATTCGTTTGTTCAAATACTCTTGATAGAATAACATATTGAATGTTCCATCTCGTATTGACATACTGGGAAAATCTATGGATGGGCCAATTAAATGTTTGCTGCGTAACACTGGATCTGCTTGCGTCTTAAAATGATAAACGCCAGTTAATATTTTTATTCGTCGTTATTACATAAAAATGTTTCTGGTTTTTAGGTGTAGATTTAAACAATGAATTATTAATTTATCATGAAAAAAGTGGGACTCATACAGAGAGTGATCCAGACGTAACTCAGAATCAAACCGGCTTTACCTGAAACATGACGTCAACAGCCGAAGTAAGCCGAGCGTCTCCATGGAAATTACACCGAGCGTCGCAATGAAGCATAACAAAAGAAAACCTACCTTAAATTTTAAGTTTTATTCACTGTGTAAAGAATAATGTCATAACAATATTTTTTTTGCTATATATATATTATTTTAAATAAATAATATAAAAGATTTTTTGGTCGAGAAAATAAATACTTTCAATGAATTTTTTAAAGTTTGTTTTTTTTCAAGAAAAATTGAAATAAAATTTTGTTTGTTTGGTTGTTTTTCTCTGTTTTGGGGTGTCTTTTTGTTTTTTTATGTGTTTCTGTTTGTTTTTTTTTTCAAGGAAAAATCTGAAAACTAGAAAAATTTGAAACAAAATTGGGTGGGATAGTTTTTTTTTCATGTTAAAACAAATGTTTCCTCAGACCGTTGATTTTATAATTGGTCTACGTAGATCATATTCTGCATTCGCGCTGGAGCTATTTTTGTGTTGCTCGTTCGAACGCCCACAAGTTGATTATTTTAAGCATGATAGCAATTGTTGGGCTAGACTTGGCAAAAAGGGTACAAGTCTGGATTGATGTAAAAGGTTTAGCATTTGGTAGGCTGACACCTACAGGCATAGACATCGCTTACCTTTCCTCTTATACTTAAATTACACCTGTAACCACATGATGCACACGTTTTCGTCAACGAAAAAAAAACTCTACTAAAAGACATAAAAGATGTGAAAGTAACAGGACTGGTAATAATCAGTTTTATTGAATATTAATCTTGTTTTTTGTTAGGTGTACATATGTTCCGCGAAAAAAAATAACAATTAGGTAACTGATCATTTTTTTCATGTAAATTTAAGATAATAGATTAATATTATTTTTAGGATAATTAAACAAGTTGTCTATTTTTATTAGGGAGATGGAGTAAAATTCTATGATTTTTTTTGTTTCAGAGAAGAGGGGTTCTACATCTTAAAGACATTACATGTGATTTTATCACTTTTCCAGAAAAAAAAAACATTAGTATAAATTTAAAATTTCCGAACAATAATCGCAAGTAAGAATTGAAGTTTTCGAATTAGCGATTTTCTCGTAAATTTTAACATTTTGTAGTTGGAGCCCTACAATTTGACATAAATGACTTATTCCCTTGCTTTTTTTCATATGGTCCATAAGGATAAAAAACAACAATTAGTTTTGGATGCAGATAACGATATGAGTGTTGCACTGTTGCATATAAAGTTAACAATAAATAAGTCCCCATACAAAGACTATGCTTACTATTAGAGCAATTAACCATTGTTTTTTTCGGGAATGGGTGATTCTAATTTTTAAAGCGATTACGCGTGATTTTATTACTTTACCAGAAAAAAAAAACATTACGTACGTTAGTGCTCTGTTGAAATTAGTATAAATTCTAAAAATTACGAAGATCAGCAGAATACTAATTGCAAGTAAAAATAAGTTTTCGAATTAGCGATTTTCTCGTAAATTTTAACGTTTTGCTGGTGGAGAGCAACAGATTGAAAAATTGACTTATCCCCTTGCATGTTTGATATCGTCCATTTTTCCCCCTAACGGTAGTCTGTACCAGGTTCACCGTAAAAATGCCCCAGCATATATTCTTGATAATTTTTTTTGTGGGAGGGGAATTTTGGGAATTTATACTAATATCGACATGACGAGTACGTAGTAATGTTATTTCTCTGAAACGCATTTGGTCGAAAGTTTATTACATTGCTTTGTTTTGTACAAGCAGCCGAGGTTTAACAAAATGATTTCTTACAAGAACTGACTGAAAGTCGAGTCTTATGCCTGATAATGGTATGATATTCTTATATGAATTCGAATTTACGTAAAAAATGGAACCAGAAAAACTTGTAGCGTAACATAACATCGGCAAAAATGGCTAAAGGTAATAAATCCATAAAAATAGTGAAAACGAAAGTTAGGGCCGACAATTAAGTGCAGATTAAGCTTCCATTTCTCTAGTTTATAATTGATCCAACCCATCCTCTACAAATAAAAAATTAAAGAAACACTTTTTATAGACATTTAATCTGGTAAAGTTAGGAGTAACCTTTCGTTGTTTTTAAATAAGTGATTATCCTGGTCAACAATGTTTTCTGCTTGAGAGATACTTTTAGCGAGCCAGTGTGAAAAGCCTTTGTGGAGGCAGATACAACGAATATAACAAATTCTTGTATACTCACTCTTTTCTTTCATAGATAATTTATAACCCCTGCCGGGCCAGATGTCACCTCTGCTTAGGACTTATATGTATTATGCTTGGTTGCCCCTTTTATGTGTTAAATGGAAAAAAGGGGTGCTTTTTTTCCATGTAAATAATAAGAACATAAGATAAGTAAAAAATGAGATTAGGATAAGCCGAGACTCGAACCTTGTAAGCAAGGGAAAGAAATAGAATGGTAGAAATCGGAATGTAAAAAATGTTAAATTCTATTATAATAATTAGATATTGTTGATATTGTAAACATAATTGATTTTTCATTTTTTTTTTTACAAAACTTAATGTTAAAAATGTCAGCTAAAATGAATGAACAATACAGCTGAATCCACTGTGAAAATTTTCCCCCACTCTTTATCTGTGCCAAAACCAAACCGTGGATTCCATGAACAAAGCTTCTTTCTTAGAAATGTACGCCTGTAGAACTATGTTTCGTCTGCCTGTTTCTCATCTGATTACAACTTGGATGTCTTCAAGTCCAACGTTAACAAATTCCTAATGAACCTCCCCCTTAAGTAAACTCTTCATCAAATCTCCACACTAACGTACTGTACTTGCAATAACTCTTATCCCTGAGTGGCTTCCGGGCCTTGATAAGTGGTGACCACCATGTAAAAAAGAATGAAAAATATATTGTTAAAAATAAGTTAGTTGAGAATTATTGTTGTCAAAAATGTGTTTGGAAAAACATGTGCAAAGCCACGTGAATTTGTCATGTTTGGGAAATACACTTTGACGTCATATCAAAAGGGGATTCTCAATATAGGAGCTAGAGTTAGTAAGATAAGGGCAGTTGAGGCAATACAGTCAGCAGAGTCGGCTGACGAGAGTTGATCGGCCAAGAGTTGACATGGTCAGAGGAGAATCCTTTCAGAGGTGAAGTGGTAGAAGGTTAACTGTGTAGAACAAATGTGAATTCCTGACGTTTCCATCATTTGACCGGTCCAATGAATAAAGAATCACTATCGATATTTTTGTAATAATATGAAGTCCTAAGCATTGCAAAACAGAACTGTCTATGTATAAATGTTTCTCTGCATCTCCCTCATCATTGTTATATACGTCCCCGTCATATCTCTTAAACATGACACAACCCCCAACATACAACATATCTTCTTCCCCCAGAAACCTTTAATTTTTCCAGTTGGTAAGAGGCGCGTCATCATTAAAATCTATTTAGTGTAATTTGGGGGAATCTTTCTCAAAATGGAATGATTTAGAAAATAATTACGCCATTATTTAAGCATGGGTCGTACTATTCTGCATATGTACGCAGAACACATGATTGTCATTCACAACAGAAAAGGTATAATTGGAATTTGTACAACACATAAAATAAAAGAACCGATAATTTTATAAATATTGGAAAACCAAAGAGTGTTCGATTCACAATTAGCAGCACACGGTGTTTCATCAGATTCTGCCCCTGATATAAAACTTAATCATTAAACTTATAAATTCCGGCGAGTGTTTCGATTTCCCAATCTCATTAATTTAATTGTTAGGTGAAAGTATAGTTAACAAGGTGCCCCGCTGTTAAGGTTCTGTGGATTATTTACCATGTTAGCATCACATTATTGGGTGAATTTGTTTCATTTTTTATTTTTAAGTCGTTATCGAGACTGCAAATATATAATACTATATCGGCATTTTTCTTGTTCTCACGTAATGCTCTACATTTTAAATTTGTAAATAAATATTTCCGATTCTCGGTTTTATCACATGTATTTAAGTAAAACATCGTTTTCGTGCTAGAAGATGGAAAGCCGTGGCTACCAGCGATTAAATCATTGAATTAAGTTTCCATTTTAAAGATTTAATAAAATAAATTTAAATTAGGAAAATGTGGCAGTGATTAACATTTTTAGATTTTTTTTTCAAATTATATATAAATATTTATTATAAAATCATTCTGAAAGGAAATGTGGCACTATATATGAATGGCCCTGTTGTGGTAGTTGCTTACGCACCCTCCCCCTGCATTGCTAGGTGGTGATTTGGCCGTAGGCGGAGGAATACACAGACATGCAGCCCCATAATTCCCTTTCTTTTATCGACCTTTTTCTGTCCGGACCGTCATAAGGTGAGCACTAGCAGTGTCAGAATCTTTGGGAAAATCGCCATTGCAAATTTGTCACCCCTAAGACAAAACTGCGAATAAAATATAAAAAACTCGTAATTCTTTTTTTAAGTGGGTTGTTTATTTTCTTTATGGATTATACTTCCAAAATAAACTATTAAAGATTTTCAAACATAATACAAATATTTTTTCTTATTTGTTAATAAACTGTGTTGACAAAATATCCGCTCGCGGTGATTGAATACGCGGACATTTTGTCTACACGGTCTTTTAACAAATAAAAAATAATATTTTTATTATGTTTTAAATAATTTTAAAGTTTATTTTGGAAATATATTCCATAAAGAAAATAAACAACCCACTTTAAAAAAAAAATTAGGAGGTTTTTTTTTAATATTTTATTCGCAGTTTTTTGATGGTGGGGTGTAAAAAAAAAATCCGCCAAAATTCTGACACTGCTAGGTGAGCAAGCATATTCCTGTCCCTTCGTAAATAAAGAGGGCATCCCCTTCCATGAACACTAGTTAAGGTAGGTTAGCTAGTTTTGAAGCGCCTATTGTCTAGTTTTAACACATCAGTGACCAGCTGATCGTGTTATAGAAACCTAATTTTGCTTTGCGGTGCTTCTACAGAATTTGAACCTGATAAAACCTGATTTTTGAAAACTAAAACAAAGGGAGTTAAATCTATCTTAAACAAGGGCAAGGGGGGTCAGCTTGCATTTCGCGAACGTTCCTAATTTTTTGGTGTAAAATTGCCATTTTTACCTAGTTATTCACTTTGCCATTTTTCCGGTGCCATTTTTACCGAGCATCTATGAATTACCATTAAAATGGCAACGGTAAAAATTAAACATATTTACGAGTTTTACTGAATGGGTAAATACTTTTCAGAATATTCATGTTTAAAAATGTTCCTCTTTAAAATTATAGGAATGAGAACATACCGCCTCACACTACTGTAAATACCGGTTCATAAATAGTCATTTTAAAATTTGGTTACGGGTGGGTAGCCATATTTTAATCTAGATGTAAGACAACTGAGCAAGACATTTCGCTAACGGATAACTAGAATAAAATTTAATAAAGTTTATTTTTGCAAGAATCTTTATGAATTTATCTAGCCAATAAACATATAATTACATATGAAAAAACGTTTATTATTTTTAAAAACTCAAACTTATGAAACTGACTTGTTTTGCAAAAATTGTGTGTTGTGTACGGCTAATCTATTTTTTATATGAAAACAATTGCATAAACTGTTGTCACACGGAGTTTGATTTTTAAGACCTTCACGCTATGGTCGCTGACCAAACGAGAGCATGTTACCGCGTGAACTAAAATCAAAATTTCTGTTCGAATTTCTGGGCTGCTTATTAAGATACCGTCAACAGATTGATTTTTTAAAAAATATGTTGTTTCAAGCAGAAAACAATATTACGTCTGCATGGTCATGCCGAAAATAGTAATATATCCCAAAATTACGAAATATCATCAAATAGAAAGTTATTTATATCTAAAAGTAATTTTTACAGGAAATTGGTTATAATCATTTTCAATGTAGAATAGGTAACCCACTCAAACAAGACAGATAATGAGGGGTGGTTCTGTTATGAGTTTTCCATTGCTTATGACCTCACTCAGATTGTTTATGAACCCACGTGTGTGCCTTGCTGATGGCCAGTAGGCACATCTACTAGACCTTTTCCTTACAACTTGCTCTGAGATATGGCCATCTTCTCTTCTGTCTCCCTGGGGTCTTTCAACCACTCGGTTGTATCCTTTAAGATAAAAACGAATTGTTATAAATCTTCGGACGTACCTCTCAGTTGTACGTTATATTGATACACTATGGCTGACTGGGATAGCTTCTGTACATTTATATCAGATCTCCCTCTGTTTTCCATGTTTAAAAAAGGGTGTGACCTCTATAGTATCAGACCTGACAGAATGGCTACTTTTTTTTTACACGGTGGTCACCACTTATCAAGGCCCGGAAGCCACTAAGGCATAAGGGTTATTGCAAGTACAGTACGTTAGTGTGGAGATTTGATGAAGTGTTTACTACAGGGGACTTTCATTAATAATTTATTTACGTTGGACTTGAAGACATCCAAGTTGTATTCAGGTGGGAAACAGGCAGACGGAATAGTTCCACATGCGTGCAGTTCTAAGAAAGAAGCTTTGTTCATGGAATCCACGTTTTGATTTAGGCACAGATAAAGATGGGGGGACAATTTTCACATTGGATTCAGCTAGACGGGTGTGTTTCGTGAAAGATTGGTGAGGGGGAACCAGAGATTGGAGTTCAGACGAGCACATGACATGGAAATAACGATAAAACAAGGTATAGACCGTTTCATTCCCTTGAAAAAATTCCAGAAAAAAAAACTACCAGATAATCGTTGCTCTCTCTGGTATGTGCTGTGGTTATTGTGCACAGAAACCACATTTTCCATTTCTCCCACCGTAATAGATGTACTGAGAATAAAACCATTTTCAGGACTGCCATCAACCACTGTAAAATAGTAATAAAGAACGTAAGAGAGTTGTATGCTCAGTCCGTCAAATCCGAAGTAGCTGAGTAGCGGCTTGGTTACCATCCGTTTTAGCAACTAGCGAACAGAATCCTGAACAGAAGTGTTTCCGCTATTCCAGCTATCATCAATGGACCTGAGGTAATCTCGTCAACATCGGATAAAGCCAAACTCTTTGCTAAGAACTTTGAAGCTAATTCTACACTATGCGACCAAGGTAGCCAACCCCCAGTATTTCCTCCTCTGTCAGAAACCACTTCATGCGACATACACATATCTGTTTGTGACTTTTTTTACACAGTGATCACCACTTATCAAGGCCCGGAAGCGACTCAGGGATAGGGGTTATTGCCAAGCTAATAAAAAACTTACTTCCAATAAAGCAACTGGCCCTGACGGAATTCCTATTATAGTGCTAAAAAAGCTGCAACCAGAACTAGCTCCCATACTTACAAGCTGTTTAAGAGTTGTCTTAAGCAGAATTGCTTCCCCAACACCTTGGAAAACCTTGGCAGTATGGCCAATATTTAAGAATTAGTGTGATCAGTCACCTCCCTCTCAGTATAGACCTATAAGTTTCCTGTGCGTCATGAGTAAGTTCTTTGAATCTGTTAAATAGAGAAGTAGTCAACCACCCAAGCAAAAAATAAACTTCTTAGTGACATACAATATGGTTTCCGTTCTGTTACATCTACAGCAGATGTGCTTACGGTTATATCTCATAGGATTAGCGAATCTCTTGAAAGGAAGCTTCCTTTCTAGGCCACTTGCTCAAGACATATCAAAGCCTTTTATAGAGTATTTTATAAAGATCTAATTCACAAGATCTGCAGTTACGATATAGCTTGAAATGTCTTCTCAACTATTAAATCATTTCCCTCTGATAGGTTTATAAGAGTAGTGGTTGATGGGCAGAAATCAGAAGCTCACAGTATAATGCTGGAATCCCTCATGGTTTCTATCCTGGGCCCAACTATCTTCCTACTCTACATCAATGATCTTCCAAATCATATCCGTAGATCATTCGTATACATTTATGCTGACGACACTACCATTTACTGCAGTACATCAAAGACTGTAAACGACAAAGTTCTCTCTGATTCTCTCTCCTCTAATTTTGAGCATCTGTTACCATGGGGAAAGAGGTGACTTGTTACTTTTAATGCATCTGAAACTAAGCGTTTGTCTTTAGGTCATCAACGCTCGGATCCCCATCTGGCATCAATTGAAATGAATGTTTCTCGTCTTGGGGAGGCTCCATGTTTTGACAAGCTCCTGGAACACGTACATCAAATTTGTTTCCAAGGTCGCTGGGGAAATGGTGGGATCCTTCTATTGTTCCAGTAGATATATTATTACTGATGCAATTCTCAACATATGTGTTTTAATTGGACTTAAAAAAACAACCTTGTTTTAGTTCGTTGCAATACTTCAACACATGGGCAATTCTAACACAGAATCTTTGTTCATGGAATTTGCGTTAAGATTTAGGCACATATAGAGTGGGGGCAACGTAGGTAAAAATAGTTTTCCCGTCATGCAAGCAACGTTAACTATTATCTTCGTGAATAGAAAAAAAGTAACCATAAAATGGGAGTCATGTTTTGGGGGTCAACATGTCTAGCAGAAAAAACTATCAATAATTTCCCCCTTTTTTATCTGTGCCTAAATCTGAACATAGATTCCATGAACAAAGTGTTTTTTCTTAGAACTGCACACCTGTGAAACTCTCGTCCGTTTTCCTGTTTTCTAACCGACTATAATATGATTGTTTCAAGTCAACGTTAACAAATTCTTGACGAGCCATTCGCTTAAGTAATCCGATTTATAAAATTTCTTCTACTATCGATGACTGATACGTTTCCCTTGACCAGTGTACACTCATTAACTCTTATCCTCGAGTAACCCCCGGACGTTTACAAGTGGTGACTCCTTTGTAAAAAAGAAGCCAGTACAAAAACAGGCCAGCAGAATAGATCAACAGATGGGTAATTATAAAAAAAAGTATTTGTTCATGAAATTTGCGTTAAGATTTAGGCACGGATAGAGTAGTGAAACTTGCTGAGGGTGATTGTAGCTTGCATAAGAAGTTTGCTCATGCTGCACGCAAAGTTAGCTATTATATGCAGGAAATAACAAGAAAATAATAATGAAATGTGCGTCCTGTTTCTTGCGTTACTTTGTATGAACTCAGCCAACTGGTTCGTTCTTTGTTTTCATATCCATAAATGTTTTTTTTAATACGTTGTTTTAAGCAAAAAAACAATATTACGTATTTACTTGTCATGTCGAAAATAGTAATATATGAAAAATTACGAAATATAATCCAGTAGAAATTTATGTCTAAAAGAAATTTTTACGGAAATTAGGTAACATCGTTGTAAACACGTCGAATTTATGAACCGAGTAAACAATTTGTTTTCCAGTGGGGCACAATAATAAAACTTGAATTTTAATATATGACTTAGTTGTAAAATAGTTATTCATCCCAAAGGTTTTTTTTTTCTTGAAGGACCGTAAAATAGTTTGTTTTATATAAGAGACTCCCCTATTTATCAAGTCCCGTAGCCACTCGATAAACCGGTTATCGATGTAATTTCAACACTGAGAAAACTGTTCTAAATTTAGTGGTGAGAATTTGGTAGAATTTGATTATATCGATTATATAACAGGGCGTTTCAACAACAGTTTGTTTACATTGGATTTAAACGCGACCATTTTTAGTTCGATGGAAAACGGGCCAACGGAATAGTCTAACACATGGACAATTTTAAGACAGAATCTTTGTTCAGGGAATTTGCGTTAAGATTTAGGCACAGCTAGAGAGGGGACAAACTGTTTAAAGTGTATGTAACTTGGTTGAAAATAATTTTCTCATCTTGCACACACAATTTACTATTATTTTCATGAAAGAAAAAAGTTACTATAAAATAAGAGTCCTGTTTTGGGATGTCAACATATATGAAATCTGAATTGTTCTTTGTTTTCATATATATAATAGTTTCCCTTGTAACAAATATATACATTTTCCTTTGCAGACCTTTCCTGAGGGATTAGCGCCAGTGGAAATGATCAGACGCTTGGAGTTAGAAGGTTCAAAGGTTTTACCGAACTTCAATATATCCCAATCTTTTCGTATGTGGGAGAAAGCTTTAATTTGCCGATAGATCTATTCCATGCCTAGAGATGCAGACCAACACCACCACCTTGGAATATATACACCGTTCAAGAGCGTATTGGAATTAAAAGAACGATGATTTCAAAAGAAATATATGCTGTTCGAAGCGTTGAACACTAACATACGTTGGCTCTCCACTGCACATGTTTTAACAATTCAGGCGGCGGTTGTAATTTCGCAAGAGTATAAGACATATGATTATATCGCAAATGAATTCCTGATGGATCTGTTTCGTATAAACTGGGAGAAATGGGACCCTTTAGATAAGAATGGGCATTACTTCGTGCTAGGCATCGTAAGGGTTCGTTCGTACAAACCAGACAGATATTTTAATTTCGAGACGGCTTCAAAGGAGATTTCTATGTATATAGATTACATCGAAGAAAAAGTCTGGCCTCGTTTGGCAACAATCAAAATTAAATATAAAACCGAAAGAAAACGTGTTTTTCTAACATCTGAAAATATTGCGTTTTATTTTTTACGGCTCCTGCAGATTTTTCTGGAAACAGATCCGTCGTCTGAATTGGCCAATGCATTGCTATATAAGCTAAGCCGCTTAGTAAGAGAGGAAAAGCGCATAAACCTATCGACAACACTTTTACATCAGACGGTTAAGACGTCCTATCCTTTTGGCGTTAAGCTACTTGTCCAATACGGTGCTGAGATCAATGCACCAGATCACCTTAACGATCTCCCCATACATCATATCAAAATCGAACACGAAAATGACAAAATAATTGCTTCATATCTCATTCGAAATGGAGGCGAAGTGGACGCCGTGAGTTACAATGTTCATGCTATTCGACAAGAAAGGAAAATCCTAAAAAATAATTTGGAAAAAGTAACTTTAAAATACCTGGCAGCCAGAGCCATCTCGAAGTATAATATCGAAGTCCTGCCAGACGAGTATCCTGGAAATATACTTCATATGATCAAAATACATGGCGGGCGTATAGTTAAAAAATGACATTAGATTAATTAAACAAGAGGGGGCAGGTTACTTCATAATACGGGAACTATTAGACGGAGAGACTATTGGTAAACGAACCAGCCCATATTAACAATTCTCAATAAATGGGCCAGTGGTGGCATTTTAGAGGTACATGTATACGCTTTTAATTGTAAGCATGGCAAATGGAAACCATTTTTCCAGCAGCTTTTGCAATGTCCTCATTGTAATAGTTTAGTACATGTGCACCGTGAGCTTGAAGTTTAGGGATGTTTTTTTTAAAGCAGGGCTATTATGTAAATTATTATAAAGCAATACTGTCAAAAATTAAGTGGTCTTGTTATTAATAAGGAAAAACTGATAAATCTTCGTAACGTTAAATTTTACTACATATTAAAGGCATTAAAAATAATTTGGAAAAGGTAACTTAAAAATGTCTGACAGCCAGGGGCATCGCGAAGTATAAAATCAGGGCTATCAAGACGAGTGTCCTAAAAATGTAATTCATATGATCAAAATTCATGGCTGGCGTATAATTAAAAAAAAAAACTGACTAGCTTAATTAAACGAGATGGGGCAGGTATTTAGGTTTACTTTATAGTACGGGGACTATTGTAGAGCGAGAGAGAGAGATACTATTGGTAAATGCACCATTCCAGATGTAAGTTTTTCTTATTAATAATGAAAACTGCTTAGTTTTTGTAACATTACATTTTACCACCTATTCACGGCCGCTTCCCACTATAGACTGGACGTAGTTTCTACGTATTCTGCTATAACCTTTGATATCATTTCATTCGTGCTTACTGCTTCACTCATATTTATCAGAGAGCATTATATCATCGGAAATTTCAAACGTAATAGCCTCAAATAGTCGTTTATGAATATCAGGAAAAATATACGTTCAGAGACTGACCAATGAATCACTCCACCATAAAGAGTATACTTTTTGAGGTACACCCATGAAGTGCAACCTAGATCTTTCTGTTGTCCAATTAGTATCAACTCATATTTAACATTCATCCAGTAATAACATATGATTCAATTTTCATTGGGAAGCCTTATTTCCGGCCCTTTTTGTAAGCTTGAAATATTTCCGGGGCTGCACACCTGGATTCTCCCGTCTTGTTTAGTGAAAGTTATGTGAGTAGAGATGACGAACCGTTAATTATCTTAAGTAGAAAGGCATTGCATGAGTTACTCGTGTCGGTTAGAGTTTGGAAATGTAGGAGTTAGGTCGGCTGGTCATTTCTCTACTAGGATTGCATAAATAAGATCAGGCTTACACGTTCTGGAGTTGGCTTCGGTTTTTATCACACGAGAAAGGGTGTGTGGCTTCAGGTTGCATATGGGAATTTCCGGGAATGTTTTTTATTTAGTCCATTGCTGGGTTGAAGGCCAATCGCCGGACAATCAGTTCAGCCTCCTCGGATGCCGTTCAAGGAACCACCAAAAATTAATGGTTGCTGTTACGTTACTATAAAAAAATTTTCCTTAATTCCCAAGATACTATATCTTGCCACTTTGAGCGTTTGGTTGTGACTATTTTACCATTCAATGCATTCTTAACATCGATGCATTTTTACTTGATTTACGACTGAGGAACAAACGAAACGCATGAGACCTTTGTCCAAAGAACTTTTTTGATAGGGATACAGTATTTGCATGGAATTGACTTCTGTGATTGATAATTTGCATTGAAAAGACTCCTGTATTTCATGGCATAAATACATCAATAAAATTGCTTTTTATACAGATGTGAAATATTTACTTTTCAGTGTGTATACTCCTTTCTTTTTTTTTTTCGAAAAAAATCAAAACATATTTTGATGAGGTTTTAAATGTAAAGCTAATTCTTGTTTACATACATCGAGACATAACATTTTAATTAAATAGACTCAATCACAAAAATGTTTATCGAAACGTATTTGAAAATCTTACTACAAGAATACACCCACTTTTTAACCCCATAAAAATATACAAAAAAAACTGATTTTTTTATTCCTATGAATGCGGCTCTAAGGAGTCGATCCTGATAAGTTCACAGAAACATGAAACTCAAACGTGACCTGGTGCTTTAGATTAAAAATGCTATAAAAAGGTTTAGGAACAATTTAATCCTCAATGCAGCTCCATTTTCTTAATGTAAACAATTATTTTAAGTCACTTTAAAAATTTTATAAAGTTGCTTCTCATACAATTCCAGCGTTTAATTAAAACTCATTTCATAAGTATCTGTAATGAGATGTGTTTATTCGAAATGACAAATTATTGTATATATATATATATATATATATATCCAGTAGAGTTTAGTTTCCTAGAAGCTTTCGACGGTAATTCTTGGCCTGAAGACGTAATCCCCCAACGTGGGTGATTACAGAAACATGTATGCACATATGTAGCCATTAATGTTTGTATAAATAAAATTAATATATATATATATATATATATATATATATGGCGATTAAGCTATACTGAATAGTCCGCGTTTCATCCACTCTAGGACTCTTAAAGCTTATGCGCATAAGCCTGAAGAGTCCTAGAGTGGATGAAACGCGGAATATTCAGTGTAGCTTAATCGCCATATATATTTTATAAATTACTAACTAGCTTTACCTACGTATTGAGAACTTTTGAAGTAAATACTTAAAGTTTACGCATAAATTTATACTTTCGTATATTAATTTTATGTGAGCAAATGAAGTATTTATATGTATAAACTAGATTTAAGACTTTCCTTTTTGAATATAAGCGTTGTTACGTGAGGAAGTCTCTGGTTACTCAATACTAGAAGACCGAAACATGCTCATGACTGTGCAGCAACACATTACCGCTGATTTAAAGACAAATTGAATGTGTAACGTGCTATACCCCGGTATTCATCACTCTTGTATTAATCTCGAAATATTCCACTAGTTAGCTTATTTTAAAATAGCAAACTTAAATTATATATATATATATATATATATATATATATATATATATATATATATATATATATATATCTTTCTTCTTCTATATAAATAAAATGAACTCATTTTTCCCCTCCGACTTTGACGTTTATAGGACTGCACCTGTATACATTTGGTGCAGCCGTATCATTCACAAACTGAATCACGACATCTGCCGTATGTTATAGGGTTATTACATATCAAGGATCTCGCTGATCACAGTTTCCTATATTCTGTCTGGTGAGAGTCCACTGTAAAAATCGGTTACATTTAATGGAAGTAGTAAAGTAAACTCTCTCTAACAAATTCATCCTACCACCGCCACTCACTTACACCGTACCAGAACGTTCACAAGAGACATTTAAACCCGATCACCGGTTAGAATTTATCTAAAAACTGGACTGGACTTACACTGAAACGAACCACGCTTACTTTGCCATTGGTTAGCATAAAACATAAACACAATTTATAAAGCATTTATTATAATAAAATTAGATTCAAACAGAACACAATCCGTACCTGGAATTGAATTCACAATTACATTACTTCGATTTCGTTATAACCCGCGTGGTTAAAGTTTAATGAAAACCTGAATTGACATTTACGTGAAACGCACCAAACTTACTAACTTACACAAACACAACTTCCGTTTCGCTCTTTCCTTACGTGCTTTTTTGATTTCTTTCTTTCTTACCTTTCGTTGTCTTTTTGCTTTATGGGGGATGGTGGTGGGGGTACTTCAATATCTTTATCTTTCCTTTCGGTCTTTCCTTTCTTTCTTTTCTCTCCATTTTCTGCTCTTTCCATTGTTAAAACGAAACGAAACAACCGGATATTCCAGGTTTTACTTACACTCTATCACTCTACGACTATTACTTGTGTATCCAACTCTATTTGTGCCAGTAAAAAAAAATAGCATTTATTGCTTTTGGTAATAATTATTAATTGCTTATTTCTTTTGTTTTTCACCCTTTTTTTAGACTCACCATTCTTTAATCTCACTATAAAATCGATTTTTCCAACTACATTTTAGGTGGGGGGGGCCATTCCAACCTCCGAAGGGGGTTTGTATTACTGTACACATAGATTCGAAAAAGTTGTCAAAAAAAATACATAACAAATAAATGTTCTCAAAGCCAAGATCAGTTACTTTTCTGCAAAACTGGATATCTTTTTCGTGTTTTTATTCAATGTAACATATTTATTCGGCTCGAAAACCATACAGTGTTTACCGATGTATTCGAAAATTCAGGAAGGCGTCTCACACCCTCTTTAACACCGTAAGTATAGAAAAAGGTGTTATAAATAAAAAAAATATACCAAATACTATTAAAAACACGCCGAATATATGTCAACCTATGTCGCATTAACATGTATTGGGCGAGTTTTTAACAGTATTTCATTAGGTTTTTTATTTATAACATCTTTTCCCAATTCAATGTAACATGTTTATTCAGCTCGAAAACCATACAGTGTTTACCGATGTATTGGAACATTCAAGATGACGTCTGATTCTCTCTTTAACACGGTAAGTGTGGGAAAAGATGTTATAAATTTTGTATAGTTTTTTATTTATAACACCTTCTTCCATACTTACGGTGTTAATGAGGGTGTGAGACGCCATCTTGAATTTTCGAATACATCGGTAAACACTGTATGGTTTTCGAGCTGAATAAATATGTTACATTGAATAAAAACACGAAAAATATATCTATCCAGTTTGGCAGAAAAGTCACTTATCTTGGCTTTGATAACATTTATTTGTTATATATTTGTTTTTTTTTTGTTTTTTTTCACAACTTTTTCGAATCTATGTGTACAGTAATACAAACACCCATTTTGTGTTTTATATAGATAAAGTACAATTGTTGAATGTTACTGTTTAGATTATATTCGTTGGGGGGGACAATTAAATAATTAAGAAAGATTAAAATGAAGCGAAATTTAAGTTTCCGTTCCATTTTTACAACAACCGTAAAACAGTGCATACTCAGCAAGTGTTATCGTATTTTATTTATTTTTTTGCATAATTAATGATGGAAGTATTTTTCTGTTTATTTTCTTAACATCTGTTAAAAAAAAAGAAATTTGTACATTCTCTTGAAAAAAAAAATCAAACTTTTCTCTATTTTCACATGTGTTCCATTTTAACAAACTGAGCCACAGCAACGCGTGGCCGGGTACAGCTAGTATATTTAATATATTAGTTACGTGCATATATAAATTTTATCCACGAAATTGTAATTAATAGGGTGTAACAAAAAAAAAGAAAATATTTCAAATAATTCCCTTAATCCAAACATGTTAATGCAAGTACACTAAATAAGAAAATCATCAGCAAAATGTGAGTAAAAGAGCATGATATTCCATGTCTGGATTGGCCTGCACAATCTCCAGACCTCAATCCTATCAAAAACCGTATAGCATTACATCAAGCAACAGCTATCAATGATAACATTTCAAATTTGGAAGAACTTTGGACAAAAATTAAAGAAAAGTGGGATGCCCTTCCCCGAGTATTACTGCAGTCTAATTCAAGCAATTCACAAAAGATTGCAAGCTGTCAAATTGCAGAAGGCCTATGCTACTAAATATTGACTAGTTCATTGTGTTCCTGTTGCATTTATGTTACATAATTGTCCTTAAATTACATTAAAATAACAATTTTCCATTATGCGGACTTTCTTTTCCCCAATTTGAAGTTTTTATGTTTAAATTGACGTGAGCAGTAGACTATTTCTATTAAAAGTAAAATATGAACAGGTAAGATTATAGAAGGATAAAATGCCAATCAAATGAAGTATAGTCTGTTTAAACAGTTACATTAAATTTAACTTAAATGTGCAGTCTTTGAACCAAATAAGTGCGGACTTTGCCGTCTGTCTTTAATTCAATGTGTTTAAGTTTTTTTCAATTTTATTTCTTAAATAATTACAATAGAACGGCTCAGAAATCTGTCTATATTTTTTCATAGAAATGTTTCTGTTGCAATATTTTGGACCAGTTAATGGAGTAGTTATTTAAATTATGCCCACATCGGCATTATTTTGAACAAGGCCTGGAAAGTGGCGAATCCTTGACTGGTACTACCCTGTCTCCCTGCAGCCGAAGCCGCTAGGAGACACATCCCATCAAAACAGGGTTTTAATGGGGTAGATATTTATTTGCTGCCCACCTCAGCAAAATGTGGCACAAGGCCGGAAAGTGGGAACCTCGCAGGCTCCCCTAAAGGAGGGGCACTCCTGCAATTTTAAAAATTGCCTGAGTAACCCCGTCGGCATTCCCCGGTCGGGGCGCCTCAGGCAGCAAGCAATAAACTTGCCCCACCGGAAAGCCCGGTGGCAAGGCCTGGGAGGGTGGACCTCCTAGGTATTACCCTGGCGGTGTACCTCAGTCCAACAGGTGCTGGGCCGGTTCCCGGCCCCTCACCTGTTGGGCTGAGTGTCAAGTGACGAATCCTTGACTTGTACTACCCTGTCTCCCTGCAGCCGAAGCCGCTAAGAGACACATCCCATCAAAACAGGGTTTTAATGGGGTATGATCCCACGCAGTAAGACGATTCTATTTATAAACGATGCTGCTAAGAACTGACGAATCAAATTAATTCACGTTCTGCTACCAACCAATCAGAAACCAGAATTGCTTCATAAATATTAAACCTTTTCTGGAGCAATTTCACATGTTCTTTTCCCGGGTTTCGACGCGGTAAGAATATTTTGTTCCGTGGAACTGTCTATTACAAACAAGTCACCTACCAGGACTTGTGTGTAACAGTGAACAATCTGAAACTCAAAATGGCTTACACTTCTAGAGTTTCTGTTAAGTCAGAAAAGTATTTTCTTTACATACCAAGTCTGACGGTCATGCATTAATTCCATAAGTAATATTGCATACTGTCACAACGGGTGACGGGTTGTCTCGTATTTCAAAGTCAAATATTAACGGGTAAAATTATAGAGAGATAAAAGACGAATCAACGTAGGTATAGGTTGTTTAAACAGTTGCATTTAGTTTCGGTTAAATTTGCAGTTTTCGAAAACAATTACAGTGCGGACTTTCTTTTTGCTGGCACTATATATATATATATATATATATATATATAAAATCTTTAATATAATATATATTATATATACAATAACAACCTCACAGTTTATTTCAAAATATTCTTTAACAAATCATTTCAGATAATTTTATTATGTAATGGACCTGCCATCTATTCAATATTGCCGCTTTCAGCCTCCATAAACGCTTCAATACGGGTCCGGAACTGAGAACATTTATTTTCCACAATCTCGAATACTTAGCGATCAGGCTGGCTTCGGTGTTATTGTAGGTTTTGTTGGTGATGCTCTCTACGAAAAAAACGAAGTAATCCAACGGGTTAAGAAAGAGATGGGCCCACTGCAAGAAAGGTATAGCATCGTAGCACAGCTTCCGAAGCCATGTCTGTGTAACTGTAGACTTGTGGGCCAGCGCCGAGTCGTGGTGACACCCAGGGGTGCCAACCGCTTTCTGATTGTACCAAGTTATCACCACAATTTTCAGCACATCCAGGTGGACTTTGATGTTTACATTCAAGCCGACTTCGAAGAAGTAAGATGGCATTATGTGACGCCTACTTAATAAAATATCAAACATAATAACTGTGCGTTTCTGATGCGCTGAGTTTTGCTCTCAAGGCTTGAATCGTACGGATTCTATTTTTGAGTGTGATATTTGGTCTTGACGTCATAATGGAATTATATCATCGTTTCTAGGACGATTATTTTATCGTTCCAACCTGTCAATCGTCCTGGATATGACCTTAAACTATATCCAGTGGTGAGGCACAGCTTGCGGGCTTTGGAGAGCGTGTAGCCACCCTTTAATTGCCATTGCTCCCAGGTCCACTCTCTACCGGAGTGGTAGTACCTGTTAGGGTCCCAACTATGTGTTAAATAGAAACGACTTGAAAACAACAAATATATTCTATTAAAAAAAATTTCTTCAAAATCTTTGGATTCGGCATTAAATAACCCGAAAAGGGTTGATATGCCGTAAAACAACCAACCAACCAATCGACCAACCTGACAAAACGTATATATAATATCAATATACTAGCATGGGTTCCCGGCGTTGCCCGTGTTTTTGGAGGTATGTGTTGAGCAAAAAAAAAATATGTGGTAGTAGGAAGGCAGGCTCGAACCGGTACCGTGAAGGAGGAAAAGAACGGGGAAAGACGTACTGTTGCGACCATCGTCAAAGCGAAAGTGGCGTAGGTTTAAATTAAGGCTAGACAATCGAAAAGAGATGACTTCCGAAAATATTGGCGAAAAAAGCGACCCCTCCCTGTAGAAAAGTGCCCAGTTGAGGGTGAAGCAATTAATGTTTTAGCCAATTTTTCTGTATTTGTCGTCTGAGGGGTCGGGCTAAAAACAATACTAATCTTGTGGAAATCCGTCGCGTCTGTCGAAAAGATTAGGCAGACATGTAAATATACATGAATGCATTTATATATTGGTAGCTCAAATTTTCGAACCAAACCAATTAAAAAGCTTGCCCTATCTCTGAATACCCTTTATGTAAAACTTCAAATGTTTAGACCAGAAATTGTCTGAGTAATTTGGTAGAAACCGCAGAGGTCAAATTTTATGACCCCTTAAAATTAATTGTTTTGGGCTCAAATAGTTATTATTTTCGATCCATGTCCAAGGAACATATTTCTAACTATTCAATTGTTTATAAACAAAATTGGCGGCGGAGTTTGGTAGAGTTCTCAATTGTTAAATGGTTGAATTTTGATCCCTTAAGAGTCACGTTTCTGACCGAAAACGGATTACAAAGATTTTCCCAAATCTCTGTATCCTGTATATCACATTTTGAGTCTGTAGACTTAAAATTGACAGTTATTGTGTAGGGAAATGTACACAGATACACACAGACCAACACAGACAGGTTCACTTTTATAGATATACTACCATTCTAGCTCGGCGTATCCTGGGTGTTTGGAGGTGCATGTTTAGCCAAAAAAAAAAAAAAAAAAGATAGTAGGAAGGCAGGCTCGAACCCGTAACGCGAAGGAGAAAAAGAATGGGGAAAAAAAACGTGACGCGTTTGCTGTCACGATCACAGCGAACACAGAAGTGACTTATGTTTAAATTAAGGCTAGATAATCGAAAAGAGGAAATGAGTTTCAACAATATCGGCGAAAAAAGCGACCCCACCCTGTAGAAATCTGCCCAGTTGAAGGTGAAGTAATAAATGTTTTTAGCCAATTTTTCGATATTTATCGTTTGAAGATGCGAGCATGAATACAGTACGGATCTTGTGAAAATCCGTCGCCTCTTTCAGAGTAATTGCGTAGGGAAATGTCCGAACACAGACACACACACACACACAGACGCATTCACTTGTCTAGATATACTAGACTACCCGTGACCCGTTTAGTCAGTATGTTATATTACCTATGGAATTCATGTATGAGCGTGACACTTGTGACGTAAAGAAAACAGTGTTTTTTTTTACATTACAGAAACATTTTTATGAAAGTGTATTAACAAAAATATATATATGTATAGATATCGGCGAAAAAAGCGACCCCTTCCTGTAGAAAAGTACCCATTCGTGGGTGAATAAAATAATGTTCTTAGCCAATTTTTCGGTATTTGTCGTCTGAAGGGTCGGGCATAAAACGATACTGATCTTTTGAAAATCCGTCGCCTCTGTCGAAAGTTGTAGGCAGACATGCATACATACAGACATACATACATACTTTTATATATTGATAGCACAAATTTCCGACCTAAACGATTTAAAATTTTCCCCATCTCTGAATACTCATTATGTAAAATTTCAAATGTTTAGACCAGCCATTGTCTGAGTAATTTGGTAAAGACTGCAGAGGTCAATTTTTTTCGAAATTTGACCCCTATTATGACCCCTTATTGTCTGAGAAATTTGTCTATGTCTGTGTACATTCCCTACGCAATAACTCTGTCAATTTTAAGTCTACAGACTCGAAATTTGATATACAGTGTACTGAGATTCGGGGACAATCTTTCTGATTGGTTTTCGGCCAGAAATTTCGCTGTTTAGGGTCAAATTCAACGATTTGACCTTTGAGAACTCTACCAAAGTTCTCCGCCAATTTGGGGTCTAAACACTTGAAACTTTAGATATATGTTCCTTGGACATGGATCTAAAATAATAACTTAATTTGAGTCAAAGCAAATGTTAAGCGGCCTTTTTTGTTGTTTTGCTCAATATACACCTCCAAACACCTGGGCAACAACGGGCTGAAAAGCTCTAACACACACACACACACACACACACACACACACACACCTGTGTGTGTTGTGTGTGACAGCAAGTGTTGAAAATGAAGTCACAAAAAACTGTTGGTATATGTATATAGTATGATTCATCAATTTAATAAGGGTATAATACATTTAATTGGGGCTAAAGGGGACTCTTTATACCAAGGTATTTCGAAGCGTAATGCTTGTCATCAGAAGTGTAGAGCAGATGCTAGATGACATAACGGGGATGTGACGGTTAGCGAGGGATTCATCAGGAACGAAAAAATCAGTAAAATTATTGATGTTGTTTGAGGGACGTATATTGAACACCAAGATAAAGGAGGAGCGTATTATATAGTGTAATCTAAAAAGGTTTAAACACAAGGGGAAGATATAGGGGTGGTTGTGTTTTGGGTCTATTTCATCCGTATGTAAGATGTATAGTGTCTATGCAGAGGGGTTACGCTAAAAGCTATTTTATCAACAGAGGTAACCGAGAAAACAACAGCGCTTATAGACGGTTTATGTTTTCAGGCTTAATGTTTTGACGATGAATTAAAGCGAGAGGGTATAATTTAAGTAAGATTAATCAAAAGTTCAAATAACCACATTATATAGCCTAATTTCCTCCCAAATATTATCTTCTATTAACGAAAATGCATGAAAATCTTTATAATGTACAGCACTTACATTATATATCGAATCACAAGACTAACATGGAAAAACTGTTGATTCCAAAAATCAGGTAAATGGATCAAGTTTACGCTGAGGACATATTCGTAACGTTTTAACTCTTCTGTACTTTCACTTAACAATTAAATAATTCTGCATATTGGGTGAGATAATATTTTTAGATTATGTAATATGGACCGTGCTAAATAAAAAAAAATAGAAAGCCATTCTTAATATTACTGTACTTTCACCTACTAATTTAATTGTACTTAATATGGGGAGGGAGGAAACTGTTTCTATCATGGAATACGATCCGTGCTGAAAGAAAAACCTTTATATATATATATTTTTTTTTTTACACAACCATCTCCACATTATCAAGACCAATAGGACACTCGAGGATAAGGGTTAAACAGTGTACAGTAGAAATTGGACAATATAGTAATCAATTCGGTAAATTTGTTTCCTTATATGGAACGGCTCATCAAGAACTTGTTTACTTTTGACTTGAAGACAACCATATTTTAGTCAGCCGGAAAGCAGGAAAACGGAAGACAATTCCACAGGCGTTCAGTTCTAAGAAAGAAACTTTGTTCATAGAATCTACATTTAGGTTTAGGCACAGATAGAGTGGGGAGAATATTGATTGTGTTTTCAGCTTAACGAGTGTTTCTTGTGAAAGTTTGGCGAGGGGGGGGGCATATATTGAGGGTCAGTCGGACACGTTCCATGAAAATAACGATACATCAGACACAAACTGGAAACATCTCTTCTGTGACATAGAGGTTGCAGGGAAGAGAAAAGGACATTTAGAAAGCCATTTAAATATTAGAAGGGAACGGATTTTTTAACTCTCTCTACTTCCACCTAACAATATAACAGCTCTTAATATTGGGAGGGGGGATAATATTTTACTATTATGGTATACGAACCGCGCTGAAACAAAAATGTTATTAAGAAAGACATTCTTACTATTGGGAGTGTAGGTAATTTATTTAAAATTCTCTGTACTCTCACTTTTAATAATTCTTTATATGGGAAGGGGGATATTATTTCGTATTATGGTATACAGACCGTGTTGAATTAAAAACATTATTTAGAAAGCCATTCTTAATATTTGAAGGGTAGGGATCATTTAACTCTTCTGTATTGCACCTCTTATTTAATAATTCTTAATATGTGAAAGGGAATTGTATTTTACCATTAAAGAATACGCACAATGCTGATATAAAAATGTTATTTAGAAAGCCATTCTTAATATTGGTAGAGGAGAGAAATATTTTTAACTCTTCTGTACTTACATCTAACAATTTAATAATTCTTTATAAATTGAGTGGGGATAATATTTTTGTATCAGAAGGCCATCAATAATATACACTAGCGAAAGACCTTACGTCGGCCGGGATTGAATGATATAGATAGGAAATGTACATTAGCAGAAACGTATGGCGTCGCCCGGGATTGAATGGTTTGCTGCTTTCATATGTCGGCCGTTCAAACATTGTCATCAGTGATTTACAGTGCAAAATAGAGGTATTTATATCTTGAAAACTATTTGCCCGCACTCATTTTCACCGCGATATTCGTCATCAGCCTACTCGAAAATCTATAAAAGTTGTAATTTTATTGAATTAATTTTTTTTTTGTACACGGTGGTCACCACTTATCAAGGCCCGGAAGCCACTCAGGGATAAGGGTTATTGCAAGTACAATACGTTAGTGTGGAGATTTGATGAAGTGTTTACTTCAGTTCGTGTAACGGAGATACTTGACCAAAAATGATTTTTTTGTAGAAATCGAAATATATTTGATTCTAGACAATTAATATCGTACATTTATTCATGGAGTTATTAAGAATTGAATTATTTATATTATACGAGATATTTTTTATATAGTACATTGTTCTAAAAAAAAGGTTATAGTTGATCTATCCATTGAACTTAAGAAGCGTCTTTTTAAATGGGGCGAATTCAATACAGGGTAGTAATTATTAAATTCAAACAACGACTATTTTGCTTATTTATATAGTAGATTTTTAATTGGAACATTCTCGTCATTTCTATAATTCGGGCTAATATTCTCATATATTACGTTGTACTCAAGCTATGGGTCGATGTAACCTTTGACCTCATTAATATGTTGTATATTTATTTATGAACTTATTTAGAAGTGAAACGCTTGTATTATTTTTATTGTTTGTGTTATTCGAGCTATAGGTTTCATGTAGTTCTGACAAAGAGTTTATATACGATCTAACATTTGACCGTTTCAAGGAGCGTCTTTTCAAAGGGGACAATTCAAAATAGGGTACTCTTGAGTGACAGCAGATTACAGACTACTCCAAAAATATTTGGATATAGATAATTTGCGTGTTCTCATTAATAAATCAAATCCATTTTAATGCGTGTTTTTTTTTTTTTTTTTTTTATTAAAAACGTTCTGCTTAAACTTATTCTTTCGGAAAAAAATAAATGTCAGTAACAAACAATAAATATTTGTTTCAATATTTGTTTTTTAAAATATAATAATTATTTGATTCAAACAACCAATGTGTTGTTTATTTATATAGTTACTAGCGGTAGCTGGGTGGATAGGGCATCCGGCTTTACCCAGGCGTAACATACGCTTAAATATGATATTAAAATTTGTTCGGATTTTTATATATTCTAAAAGTCCTGATTGCATAAGTGAAAAAAAAAAAAGTATTGGGGTGCCATCAGCTAGAATTCGAAACCGAAACCGTAGCATTCAAAGCTTATATTCGTGAGCTTGTGCATAATACAAGCAAATACCTGATATTTCATAGCTCTTTTTGTTTGAATTGTGAGCTGAAAAAAAAACAACAAAAAAACAACTGTATCTAATGCGGAAACTTGCCATTCGTGATAAACATCGTTTCGTTCAATTTGGCAGAGAATTTTGCATCCTCGCGAGAAAGTCGGTGATTCAAGTTCTCAAGCTGGTGAAATTTAGGTTGGAGTTTCTAAAATGAAGAACGCCCTGCTTTTGATGTTGGGGTAGTCATGTTTAGTACACGACCCCCTGTATAACATGAATTGTTCCAATGCCATCAAAAGTTTCTCCAATAATGTCGATATAGTCAGCAGCCCACTGGCAGAACTTAATGTCACTTTGTGTAACCTTTGACCTACTGAGGTGCGGGCGGGTTTAAAAGTTGTGCCTCAATCACCAGCGCCGTTGGGTGAAATGGTGCGTGATTATTGCGTGGACCACGTGATTTCCGATTATATTTTAACAGGGAGTCTTGTCTTACTCCCACCTCAGTGAGACGTCATTTAAACAAGTGTGTTTAAAGACGAAACACATATTCAAATGGACGAGGAAAGCGCAGATTATCAAGATGAAATATTCTCTAACGAGATGGCTGTAAGTTTTATTGTTTATTTATATATTTATTGCTACATTAAATGCGTGATTTTATTTTTACTAAGTTATTTGAATGTATTTTCGGGCTGTATTCATCGGCATATTAATAAAACCGTTTCTACTTAGACATATATTCTTACATTAAGTAAAGGAATGTATTCTTGATTTTAGAACCAATCTATATCTTCGTTATTGTATATATATATATATATATATATATATATATATATATATATATATATATTTATTTATTTATTTACAAGTGGTGAAAAGATCGGACTAGAGTGCTCAATGTGTAGTCAGAGCAGTATATAGGAAATTAATTACTGTGAGTCCAGAATGAGTTTACAAATTGTTTCAGCTAGAGGAAAATCCTCAAAGAGAGAAAAAAATCCCCCTAGCATCGTCAGAATTCATAGAGTAAGTTATGAAGTCAAATAAGAATGGAAAAAATCCTAGATAAAGGGGAGTTAGAAAAGAAGGGGGAGTGGTAGGGAGAGGACGTTGGAATTTAAAGTAGTACCAGTGTATGCAATAAGAGAGGGGTTTATAATTAAATATTAATTATATGTAAATTCTTATATACGTTTTTTTTAGTTTATAACGGTTTAAACTTAAAAGACGCTACTTTTATTTATAACGGCATAAGTAACAGTTAATTTAAAGGATCACCATGGCAACAGGTTTGAGAGTTAATGTTAGTGAAAGAACGGGTTGAAAATGGGGTTTAGTGATTTAGCCGGGTGGGGATAGATTGAAAGATATTTATTGTTTATAAAATGGAAAGAAAAAGAAAAGGAAAAATACATTAATGACATATACTTTACAGGGTTTTTTTTGATAGTATAATGATAGGTAAGCATCAGTAAGTAAAACAAATAAATTAAAAAAAAAATATTAATAAATCATTGTTA
>NC_136511.1:21576493-21586493 GCF_053919585.1 Euprymna scolopes | reverse complement strand
TGCCATCCAAAATTTCTTCAATACTGTCGATATTGTCAGCAGCGCACTGACAGAACTCGTTAAGTGACACATTTGAAAGAAATAGGAACGTTGTTGTTATCTGCAAACTGTTGCAGATTGTGAACTCGAAGATTTGTGTCCAATCTTCGAACTTATTCATAGCTTGCACAGTAGCCAGCGTGATAAACAAGTTTTATCAGCGATTTCGATTGGATGGCCAGATAAATTGGCAGGCCAATCCGAAATGTTTTGGTGTAAGCTTTTTATGTTTCGAGACTACATCGACAAATGTTGGCTGATGCTCAGTACATTCCGTTCGACAAGGTCGTCGTCATCTTGTCCCTCCACCCGCCTTGACAGCAAAATACCCAGCAAAAGACACAAGCATCTGTCTCTGAGTATGAGAGCTGTTTGCCTGAGATCATCCAGACACGTGTTGGTCTCCATTTCTTCAGATTTCATTTTGAACATCTGAAGAGAAATACACAACTGTGATTGAGGTGGCTTGAGTTTGGGTGCAAATTCGATTTGGCCGGGACGAAGTTGGTGCAGTTTCTCTTTGAGGCGGAATTTACTGTCACGTCATGGTCCAGCTTCAATGCCTTATTTTCTGAGCAAAAGTGAATATTACTCCCAAACATAAAGCAGTGTATAGATGTCACCTTCAGCGAGTCCAGTAGACACTTCACACTCGACCTTTTCAAAGCAGATAGATCTCGGCGTTTGAGCTGTAATTGTAAAAGACTTGGATGCTTTTCTATTGAATGACAGTAGCATGAAAGATTATGAATAACACCTGTCGCAGGTGATCGTTCACATGAATAGAAACAGCTAACATTTCGTACTCTTTACTGTGAACTGTGAACGTTATGTATGCCACTCGTTCGGGCAAAGGGTATCAGATATCACCTTGTGTAACCTGTGACCTGCTAAGGTTGAGGTTCAGTGTTAGAAAAGGGCAACATCTATGACCCGTTAGCTGAAAGGATGCGTGACCACTCCTTGTAATAAGCGCAGACCACTTGGTTTAGAATTATATTTATTCAGGGAGTCTTCTTTTTTTATTTCAAACCTTAGTGAGACATTAATTAAAACAAGTGGGTTTAAAGACGAAAAAAATATTCACATGGCGGAGGAAGGGGCAGAATCGCAAAATGAGATATTCTATAACTGGATGGCTGTAAGTTTTATTGTTTATTTATATATTTATTGTCACTTTAAGTGCGTAATTTTATTTTTACTAAGTGATTTGAATTTATTTTTCTGTTTTCAGACCTGTATTCATCGGCATATTAATAAAACCGTTTCTACATAAACATATATTCTTACATTAAGTATGGGATTGTATCCTTTATTTTAGAACCAATGTATATATTCGGTAGTGTATATATATATATATATATATATATATATATATATATATATATGGATTTGCATGAATTGTTCCCATGCCATCGAATGTTTCTTCAATAATGTCGATATTGTCAGCAGCGCACTGACAGAACTCGTTAAGTGACACATTTGAAAAAAATAGGAATGTTGTTGCTATCTGCAAACTTTTGCAGATTGTGAACTCGAAGAGTTGTGTCCAGTCTTCGAACTTATTCATAGCTGGCACAGTAGCCAGCGTGATAAACAAGTTTTATCAGCGATTTCGATTGGATCGCCAGATAAATTAGCAGGCCAATCCGAAATGATTTGGTGTACGCCTTTTCATGTTTCGAGACTGCATAGACAAATGTTGTCTGATGTTCAGTACATTCCGTTCGACAAGGCCGTCGTCATCTTGTCCCTCCACCCTCCTTGACAGCAAAATACAGAGAAAAAGAAACAAGCTTTCTGGAACAGGTTTTCTGCATTTTATTTTTGCTGACTGATGTGCAGTTGTCTAGATCAGGATGAGATTTGATCTCGCCTCTAATGCGTAACGCAAAAAGAGTATCGCATCTGTCTCTGAGTATGAGAACTGAGTTTGCCTGAGATCATCCAAACACGTGTTGGTCTCCATTTCTTCAGATTTCATTTTGAACGTTTGAAGAGAAATACACAACTGTGGTTGAGGTGGCTTGAACTTTGGTGCAAAGTCGCTCTGGCCGGGACGAAGTCGGTGCAGTTTCTCTTTGAGGCGGAATTTACTGTCACGTCATAGTCCAGCGTCAATGCCTAATTTTCTGAGCAAAAGGGAATATTGCTCCCAAACTTGATAGAGTTAAAAATTGACTTCGGGGCCTGGTGGGAGATGTCCTTTTCTCTTCGCTGCAACCTCTGTCTCACAGAAGAGATGTTTCCAGTTTGTGTCTGATGTATCGTTATTTTCATGGAACGTGTTCGACTGACCCTCAATATATGCCCCCCCTCGCCAAACTTTCACAAGAAACACTAGACTAACTGAAAACATTATCAATAATTTTCCCCCACTCTTTATCTGTGCCTAAACCTAAACATAGATTCCATGATCAAAGCTTCTTTCTTAGAACTGCACGCCTGTGGAATTGTCTTCCGTTTTCCTGCTTTCCAGCTTTCTATAATATGGTTGTCTTCAAGTCCAACGTGAACAAGTTTCTGATGAGCCGTTCAACTTAAGTTAACAAATTTCCCGAACTTCCATTACTATCGATTACTATATTGTCCTTTTGACTACTCTACACTCTTTAACCCTTATCCTTGAGTGGCCTATTTGCCTTGATAAGTGGTGACGTCTATGTAAAAAAAAAAAAACATAAAGCAGTGTATAGATGTCACCTTGCGCGAGTCCAGTAGACACTTCACACGCGACTTTGCCAGAGCAGATAGCTCTCGGCGTTTCAGCTGTAATTGTACAGAACTTAGCTGTTTTTCTATTGAAGGAAGTAGAATGAAAGATTATGAATGACCTCTGTCGCCAGGAGATCATTTACATGAATGGTAACAGCAAATATTTCGTACTCTTCAATGTGAACTTTCTTCATTATGCCATCGTTCGGGCAAAGGGTATCAGATATCACTTTGTGTCACTTTTGACCTGTGGGGGCGGGGTGCCTTTTAAAGCAATGACTACTCCTTGTGCGCGGACCACGTGATTTCGGATTATATTTATTCAGGGAGAATTGTTTTTAATTTCAAACCTTAGTGAGGCATACATTTAAACAAGTGTGTTTAAAGACGAAACAAATATTTCAATGGACGAGGAAGGAGCAGATTTTCAAGATGAAATATTCTCTAACGAGATGGCTGTAAGTTTTATTGTTTATTTATATATTTATTGCTACATTAAATGCGTGTTTTATTTTTGCTAAGTTTTTTAAATTTATTTTCTGTTTTCAGACCTGTATTCATCGGCATATTAATAAAACCCTTTCTACATGGGCATATATTCTTACAATGTATATCTCGTTAGTGTATACATATATATATATATATATATATATATGTATATACTTATAGGGTTTGTATTACTGTACACATAGATTCGAAAAAGTTGTCAAAAAACAAATATAGAACAAATAAATGTTATCAAAGGCAAGATAAATTACTTTTCTACCTAATTCGCTCAATATATGTTACCGTGACATAAGTTGACATATATTCGGTTGTTTTCTAACAGTATTTTGTCTAGTTTATTATTTATAATACTTTTCCCAAACGTACCCTCTCCGAGAGAGAGTGGGCTGCCATTTTGAATTTTCCAATACATCGGTAAACACTGCATGTTTTTCGAGCTGAATAAACATGTTACACTGAATAAAAACACAAAAAATATATCCAGCTAGGTAGAAAAGTAACTTATCTTGCCTTTGATAACATTTATTTGTTCTATATTTGTTTTTTGACAACTTTTTCGAATCTATGTGTACAGTAATATAAACCCTACTTATATATATATATTTATATATATATGTATATACTTTATATTTATATATATATAAATATATAAATATATATTTATATATTTATATATATATTTATATATTTATATATATATATATATATTTATATATTTATATATATACATTTATATATATACATTTATATATATACATTTATATATATACATTTATATATATACATTTATATATATACATTTATATATATACATTTATATATATGTATACATTTATATATATGTATATATTTATATATGTATATATTTATATATGTATATATTTATATATGTATATATTTATATATGTATATATTTATATATGTATATATTTATATTTATATATTTATATTTATATATGTATATATTTATATTTATATATGTATATATTTATATTTATATATGTATATATTTATATTTATATATGTATATATTTATATTTATATATGTATATATTTATATTTATATATGTATTTATATATACATATATATTTATATATATATATATTTATATTTATATATGTATATATTTATATTTATATATATATATTTATATATATACATATATATTTATATATATATTTATTTATATTTGTATATATGTATATATTTATATTTGTATATATGTATATATTTATATTTGTATATATGTATATATTTATATTTGTATATATGTATATATTTATATTTGTATATATGTATATATTTATATTTATATATATGTATATATTTATATTTATATATTTATATATATTTATATATATTTATATATATATGCATATGCATATATATATTTATATATATATATATATATATATATATATACATATTTATATATACATATTTATATATATGACAAATATTATTGAATAGCACGGAATTAATCGGTTTTCAATTTTCCTTTTTATCTTTTCAAATCTCCGAATAGTACTTTTTGGGTTTTATCGAAATTGTATATGTTGGATCCATAATCGCGAGCGCTTTCGACAGATGTACTTCTATCATTCTCAGGCATATTGGAGAAAAACATGTAGAGATGTTTTTTTTTAATTCATTTATATACATTTTTCCGAGTCACGTGATAATTTGTTACACGTTAGGTTGGCCGACTTTTTTCCTTTTTTTTTTTTACTAATACAGATCATTTGTTTGCGAAATGTTTTTCATTACAAGGCTTGTTGTCTGTATTTTTTTATAATAGATAATACATTTTATTCTTTTAAATCATTTTTGGGAGCCACATATCTACGGATTATATTTTTAAGTGATATCGACGGACTATATTTTTAACTTATAATTTAAAAAAAGGTTGCCAATGAACTAAAAACCACCCAAATGTAATTATTATAAAAGGAGATAAAACCAATGTGTTTGTATTGCTCAATATTAATAACTATAACTATGATTATAATTGAATATTTTTGTATATTCCAATCAATGTTGGATGATGGCAGCAAATTCAAGAAAGTTAAAAAAAGAAGCTGTTAAGTTAACAAATTTATCACCGCGAAATATGCTGTAATAGATAATTTAAAACTCCCCCTAATAATTGGAGATTATAAACCTGGATATTTATATGACAATATAAAAACACATAAAACTAATTTCCCACTTCGTCCCATAATTTCACAGGTGACAACACCAATATATAACTTAACTAAAAACAAATCAACGAACTCATCACACCGTATTCACCTTGTAAATACGGTGTAAAATCTACGGAAGGACTTATACAGATTCTACAAGTAACTAAATCGACAATAAAATCACCGCCTCTCTAGATGTTGAAAATCTATTTACAAATATACCAGTGAACGAAACCATTGAGATTATCATAGAGAATATATATAACAATCCGACCCTTCCTCCATTTAAAATGAATTCAATAATCTAAAAAAAAATATTAGTAATGTGTACAACCTAAGTCCCATTCTTTGATCATATGGGAAATATATACCCACAGGTGGATGGCGTGACAATTCATTCTGTATTGGGACCAACATTTAGTAATTTTTATATGGCTGATTTAGAAAACAAGGTATTCAATTTAATAGAGAAACCTATTTACGTTCGATCTGTGGACAATATACTAATTCTTGTCAATAATCCAGAGGAAATAGAATATTAAAAGTGTAACTTTTAGAATAATTCAGTTCTTAACTTTACATATGAATCAAGTACTACTAATAAAATCTCGTTTTTAGACGTTCTCATTGACTCTAGTAGCGATGAATTTATCACCTCCGTTCTTAAAAAAACCTACATCCGTTAATTCCTGTATTTCAAATTTTAAAAGTTATTGTCCATTCCGTTATAAAACAAATATAATAAGGAATCTTATACACCGTGCAAAGCTGATTTCCTCCAGCAAAAATATATTCTTTAATGAATTAAAAAATATAAAACAAGTGTTAGTAAATAATCAATTCCCTAACTCTCTTGAACATAAAGAAATAAAACTAATAAATTGAATAGAATTAGTAATATTCCATAAAATCATCAACCTATTAGTATATATTACCGTAACCGGTTACAAAAAAACAAAAATATCGATGAGAGTATTATTAAAAAAATAATATGTAGATATGTGGCTTCCAAAAATAAGAAAGACATAACATTTATAATATATTATAAAAAATATGTTTGAAAATATATATGCTTGTATATATAAATGTGTTTAATATATGTAAACAAAAAACATTGGCCGCCCACCTAACTTGTAACAAATTACCACGTGACAGGGAAAAAATGTATATATAAACAAATTAAAAAAACAATCTTTACATTTATTTCTACATCATGTCTGAGGATGATAAATGTACTCCTGTGACAAGTAAAAAATGTATAAATTAAAAAAAACAATCTTTACATTTATTTCTACATCATGTCTGAGGATGATAAATGTACTCCTGTGACAAGTAAAAAATGTATAAATTAAAAAAACAATCTTTACATTTATTACTACATCTTCTCTGAGGATGATTAATGTACTTCCGTGATAAGTAAAAAATGTATAAATTAAAAAA
This sequence comes from Euprymna scolopes, assembly GCF_053919585.1. Classification (NCBI taxonomy): domain Eukaryota; kingdom Metazoa; phylum Mollusca; class Cephalopoda; order Sepiida; family Sepiolidae; genus Euprymna; species Euprymna scolopes. The sequence continues at coordinate 21,579,608 of NC_136511.1, read as the reverse complement.
AACAATCTTTACATTTATTTCTACATCTTGTCTGAGGATGATAAAAGTACTTCTGTGACAAGTAAAAAATGTATAAATTAAAAAAAACAATCTTTACATTTATTTCTACATCTTGTCTGAGGATGATAAAAGTACTTCTGTGACAAGTAAAAAATGTATAAATTAAAAAAAACAATCTTTACATTTATTTCTACATCTTGTCTGAGGATGATAAAAGTACTTCTGTGACAAGTAAAAAATGTATAAATTAAAAAAAACAATCTTTACATTTATTTCTACATCTTGTCTGAGGATGATAAAAGTACTTCTGTGACAAGTAAAACATGTATAAATTAAAAAAAACAATCTTTACATTTATTTCTACATCTTGTCTGAGGATTACTAATGTACTTCTGTGACAAGTAAAAATTGTATAAATTAAAAAAAACAATCTTTACATTTATTACTACATCTTGTCTGAGGATGATAAAAGTACTTCTGTGACAAGTAAAACATGTATAAATTAAAAAAAACAATCTTTACATTTATTTCAACATCTTGTCTGAGGATGATAAATGTACTTCTGTGACAAGTAAAACATGTATAAATTAAAAAAACAATCTTTACATTTATTTCTACATCTTGTCTGAGGATGATAAATGTACTTCTGTGACAAGTAAAACATGTATAAATTAAAAAAACAATCTTTACATTTATTTCTACATCTTGTCTGAGGATGATAAAAGTACTTCTGTGACAAGTAAAACATGTATAAATTAAAAAAACAATCTTTACATTTATTTCTACATCTTCTCTGAGGATGATAAAAGTACTTCTGTGACAAGTAAAAATTGTATAAATTAAAAAAACAATCTTTACATTTATTTCTACATCTTGTCTGAGGATGATAAATGTACTTCTGTGACAAGTAAAACATATAATAATTAAAAAAAACAATCTTTACATTTATTTCTACATCTTGTCTGAGGATGATAAATGTACTTCTGTGACAAGTAAAACATGTATAAATTAAAAAAACAATCTTTACATTTATTTCTACATCTTGTCTGAGGATGATAAATGTACTTCTGTGACAAGTAAAAAATGTATATATTAAAAAAAACAATCTTTACATTTATTTCTACATCTTGTCTGAGGATGAAAAATGTACTTCTGTGACAAGTAAAAAATGTATATATTAAAAAAAACAATCTTTACATTTATTTCTACATCTTGTCTGAGGATGATAAAAGTACTTCTGTGACAAGTAAAACATGTATAAATTAAAAAAAAACAATCTTTACATTTATTTCAACATCTTGTCTGAGGATGATAAATGTACTTCTGTGACAAGTAAAAAATGTATAAATTAAAAAAAACAATCTTTACATTTATTTCTACATCTTGTCTGAGGATGATAAATGTACTTCTGTGACAAGTAAAACATGTATAAATTAAAAAAAACAATCTTTACATTTATTTCTACATCTTGTCTGAGGATGATAAATGTACTTCTGTGACAAGTAAAAAATGTATAAATTAAAAAAACAATCTTTACATTTATTTCTACATCTTGTCTGAGGATGATAAATGTACTTCTGTGACAAGTAAAAAATGTATAAATTAAAAAAACAATCTTTACATTTATTTCTACATCTTGTCTGAGGATGATAAATGTACTTCTGTGACAAGTAAAACATGTATAAATTAAAAAAACAATCTTTACATTTATTTCTACATCTTGTCTGAGGATGATTAATGTACTTCTGTTACAAGTAAAAAATGTATAAATTAAAAAAACAATCTTTACATTTATTTCTACATCTTGTCTGAGGATGATAAATGTACTTCTGTGACAAGTAAAACATGTATAAATTAAAAAAACAATCTTTACATTTATTTCTACATCTTGTCTGAGGATGATTAATGAACTTCTGTGACAAGTAAAAAATGTATAAATTAAAAAAACAATCTTTACATTTATTTCTACATCTTGTCTGAGGATGATAAATGTACTTCTGTGACAAGTAAAACATGTATAAATTAAAAAAACAATCTTTACATTTATTTCTACATCTTGTCTGAGGATGATAAATGTACTTCTGTGACAAGTAAAAAATGTATAAATTAAAAAAACAATCTTTACATATATTTCTACATCTTGTCTGAGGATGATAAATGTACTTCTGTGACAAGTAAAAAATGTATAAATTAAAAAAACAATCTTTACATTTATTTCTACATCTTGTCTGAGGATGATTAATGTACTTCTGTGACAAGTAAAAAATGTATAAATTAAAAAAACAATCTGTACATTTATTTCTCCAATATGCCTGAGTATGATGAAAGTACTTCTGTTAAAAGAGCTCGGGATCAAGGATCCAACAAATACGATTTCGAGAAGAACACAAAAAATACTATTCAGAGATATATTTACATACATATATACATATATATATATATATATATATATATAAACTTCTAAATAAAAAAACTGAAACCTCACTTAATTGTAAACATTATAAATCCCACCTCTTAAGCAACTTCTCACCCTTCTAATAATAACTATAACCCACCCCTAAAATCTAACACTAACGAATTACACACACCCTATTTACAACCTAAACTATATAGTCCTCCATTCATTTTAAAAGAACCCCTCCACAGAACCCCCACCTATTTATCCCACCATTTTTTAGCTACATCTCTCTTTACCAAACTCATTTTTGTACCCCCCCTTTGCCTTAATCACTCCTTATGTCATTATTTAACGGTTCTCGCCCCATAGTCTCTTATTGGCTATTTCCATAATTAGGTCTCGATTTCTATTATTTCAATTACGTACTTATCACAATTGGTATCCTTCGACTTGCCTCTCGGTTTATTATATACTTGTTAACAACTAATCATTTACTTACCTTCTATTTTAATTAATTATTTAATTTACCATCTACATATAACATATATAATACGCTTTTCTCTTATATTTACCTCTTACTAATTCTTTCAATAATAATTATCATATTTTTTAACACGAAGCTTATTTACATATTTTTCGTATTTGTGTTTGTACATATACTCAAGCACATGCTCCTCCCCCATTGATGTGTGTATTTTTTTACATGTGTACTCATGT
>NC_136511.1:21498993-21571493 GCF_053919585.1 Euprymna scolopes | reverse complement strand
CATCCTCCGGTTAAAGCGGTTCCATCCTCTTTCCCGAATTTGATTACTGTGCAGGTTTCAACTCTCATCCTCGAGTGGCCCATGTGCCTTGATAAGTCGTAATATATATTTTTTCCAATATATATATATATATATATATATATATATATATATAACAAAATAGGTTGGAGTCGCTGAATAATTCATCCTCCCGTTAAAGCGGTTCTATACTCTTTCCCAGATTTGACTGCTGTGCACTTTTCAACTCTCATCCTCGAGTGGTCTATTGGCCTTGATAAGTGGTAATATATATTTTCTACAAAATATGTATATATATATATATATATATATATATAACAAAAAAGGTTGAAGTCGCTGAAGAACTCATCCTCCCGTTAAAGCGGTTCCATCCTCTTTCCCGAGTTTGACTACTGTGCACCTTTTAACTCTTATCCCCGAGTAGCCTATGGGCCTTGATAAGTGGTAATATATATGTTTTACAAACAAAATATATATATATAAATATATATATATATATATATATATATAACAAAATAAGTTTGAGTCGCTAAATAAATCATCCTCCCGTTAAAGCGGTTCCATCATCTTTCCCGAATTTGATTACTGTGCACGTTTCAACTCTCATCCTCGAGTGGCCCATGTGCCTTGATAAGTCGTAATATATATTTTTTACAATATATATGTGTATATATATATATATATATATATATATATATATATAACAAAATAGGTTGGAGTCTCTGAATAACTCATCCTCCCGTTAAAGCGGTTTAATCCTATTTCCGAATTTGACTACTGTATAATTTTCAACTTTGATCCTCGAGTGGCCTATGATCCTTGGTAAGTAGTAATATATATTTTTCACAAAATATATATATATATATATATATATATATATATAACAAAATAGGTTGGTGTCGCTGAATAATTCCTCCTCCCGTTAAAGCGGTTCCATACTCTTTCCCAGATTTGACTACTGTGCACTTTTCAACTCTCATCCTCGAGTGGTCTATTGGCCTTGATAAGTGGTAATATATATTTTCTACAAAATATGTATATATATATATATATATAACAAAAAAGGTTGAAGTCGCTGAAGAACTCATCCTCCCGTTAAAGCGGTTCCATCCTCTTTCCCGAGTTTGACTGCTGTGCACTTTTTAACTCTTATCCCCGAGTACCATATGGGCCTTGATGAGTGGTAATATACATTTTTTACAAAATATCTATATATATATATATATATATATATATATATAACAAAATAAGTTGGAATCGCTGAATAAATCATCCTCCCGTTGAAGCGGTTCCATCCTCTTTCACGAATTTGACTACTGTGCACTTTTCAACTCGCATCCTCGAGTGGCCTATCGGCCTTGATAAGTGGTAAAATATATTTTTTACAATATATATATATATATATATATATAACTAAATAGGTTGGAGTCGCTGAATAACTCATCCTCCCGTTTAAGAGGTTCCATACTCTTTCCCGAATGTGATTACTGTACACTTTTCAACTCTCATCCTCGAGTGGCCTATGGGCCTTAATAAGTCGTAATATATATTTTTATCTATATATATATATATATATATATATATATATATATATATATATATATATAACTAAATAGGTTGGAGTCGCTGAATAACTTATTCTCCCGTTAAAGCGGTTCCATCCTCTTTTCCGAATTTGACTACTGTGTACTTTTCAAATCTTATCCTCGAGTGGCCTATGGGCCTTGATAAGTGGTAATATATATTTAAAAAAAAATGTATATATGTATATATATAACAAAATAGGTTGGAGTCACTGAAAACTCATCCTCCCGTTAAAACGGTTCTGTCCTCTTCCACGAATTTTACTACTGTGGACTTTTAAACTCTCATCCTCGAGTCGCCTATGGGCCTTGATAAGTGGTAATATATGCTTTTTACAATATATATATATATATATATATATATATATATAACAAAATAGGTAGGGGTCGCTTAATAATTCATCCTCCAGTTAAAGCGGTTCTATCCTCTTTCACGAATTTGACTACTGTGCACTTATCTCCTCGAGTGGCCTATGGGCCTTGATAAGTGGTAATATAGGGAGAAGAGAAAGAGGGTGAGAGAGAGAGTAGAGAAAGAGGGTGAGAGAGAGAAGAGAAAGAGGGTTAGATAGAGAGAGAAGAGAACGAGGGTTACAGAGAGAGAAGAGAAAGAGGGGGAGAGAGAGAAGAGAAAGAGGGGAGAGAGAGAAGAGAAAGAGAGGGAGAGAGCGAGAGAGGAGAGAAAGAGGGTGAGAGAGAGAAGAGAAAGAGGGTGAGAGAACCATACAAACATACACACAGACGTTTGAGATTTACATATATAGACTAACAGGGCTACCCGGCGTTGCTCGGGACCGTATAATAAACAATGAAAAAACAAAAGCAGATATTGAACATATGTTTTATTCTTAGGGGAGAGGAATCTTTCATCTCTATGTATTATTTATTTTATCTACCCTAGGACTGGTATTGTTTATTTTTTATACCTAGCGTAGGTAATTTACAGCATGTATATGAAATTGTTTTACCTTAGGGAGAAGAGAACAGGTAATATACAACATAATGTGTCTTTATTACATCCCTGGCAACGCCTAGAAACCAGCTTAAACATGTATTTCAGTCAATCTATATTACATCCTGGGCTGTGCCCGGGAAACCAGCTAATCTCTATTTAGTGACTTTACCACTAAAATACCTCCCTCAGTGTGCCCTTTCTTTTGAACTTATTAGATATAGGTATCTAAAAATGTGTGTGAAATTTTGTTGAATGCATTGTTCACTATGATTTTCTTATTGTTCTACACAATATCAACTGTAGCGAAATATAACAGTAAACTTAGTGTAGTGTTAGAATAAAGAGCAAAGGAAAAAATTAGAATCATATTCTGTAATTGCAAATCTAAATTTGCTAGTGTGTACCAGTATTTGCCAGGTTGTGGAAATTTGGAATTTATAACATGTAGTGGCCTTTTCCTAGATACCTATTGCTAAAAATTATACTTTCATTTTGTTAGAAAAATCTCTCTTCGGATGCCCTGCATCATCCAAAATAAAAACAAATATTTTTATAATTGTTTCAGTACATTGCTACACAATGTGAAATTTTTTAACGTTTGTAAAAAAAAATCATGAATGTGCTTATATTCAAAAAAAGAAAATATCAGTGCACAGTATTGAAAGTGTTTGAGATTTAAAAGTCTGTAACATTTCTACTGACTTGATAAGACGTCATGTGAGAAACTGAATTGAATATCAAGACATTATCTGAAGCGTTTTTATTTTGGTGTTACATATATGTTTACAGTGAACCTTAACTTTTAATAAACAGATTGGTATGCAATGACATAGGCTAAGAATCTTAGACAAAATATATATAAATTGGAAAAATGTGTGAACAAATGAAAAATAAAATGATCCGCTCCACTTGATGATATCAAGCACAGTAATATTTTAGTGAAAAAATATGAAATTGATGTTCAGTGATTAGTTTGGATGAATGAGAAAATGTAATTGTTTGATGCATAAAAAATAACTCATTTGTTGTATTTGATATTAAGCAGCAAAATATAGTGATTTGAATATTTATGAAAACATCAAACCAGATTATGTAAAAAAAACACAAAAGATGAACTTAGAAAATATATATTTTATGTTTATGAGTTTTGCCAATCGAGATTTAGTTACAGAAATTGGGTGATTGCCATGCAATTTTATTTTGGTAAAATTCTTAAACTATTTGAATGTTTATTATAATTTCTAATTAGTGTTTTGTTATCATCAAAATCCGCCCCAAACAGTGTCCTTTCTTTTATTAGGTATCAGAATAGGTATTCAGATTTCTACTTCTATACAAATGTGATATTTAATATCTGTACATAAAAAACTTGTTGAATATATAGGTTGAGAATTGTTCTCTCTGTCTATCACACACATTCTTACTTTTATAGATATAATAGATAGATTATGCCAGATATATTTAAATATGTCTGAATACCCTATATACAAATTTTAAAGTCTGTACATAAAAATGTGTTGAATATATAGGTTGAGAATTGTTCTCTCTCTCACACACACATTCTAACGTTTATAGATATAATAGATAGATTATGCTTGATATATTTCTATAAGTCTGACTACCCTATATACCAAATTTCAAATCTGTAGATAAAAAATTTGTTGAGTATATAGGTTGAGAATTTTTATCTCTCTCTCGCACACACATTCTCACTTTTAAAGATATAATAGATTATGCAAGATATATTTCAATATGTCTGAATAACCTATATACAAATTTTTAAATCTGTAGATACAAATTGTTGAATATACAGGGTGAGAATTGTTCTCTTTCTTAATCATACACATTCTTACTTTTATAGATATACTAGATAGATTATGCTAGATATATTTCCATATGTCTGAATACCCTATATACAAATGTTCAAATCTGTAGATAAAAAATTTGTTGAATGTATAGGTTGAGAATTGTTCTCTCTCTCTCTTTCTCTCTCTTTCTCTCTCTCGCTACCTAACACACACACATTCTCAAATCTATAGATAAAATAGATAGATTATGCTTGATATATTTCCATATGTCTGAATACTCTATATACAAAAATTCAAATCGGTAGATAAAAAATTTGTTCAGCATATAGGTTGAGAATTGTTCTCTCTCTCTCTCACACACACATTCTATCTTTTATAGATATAATAGATTATGCTAGATATATTTCCATATGTCTGAATACCCTATATACAAATTTTCAAATCTGTAGATATAAAATTTGTGTAATATATAGGGTGAGAAAAGTTCTCTCTCTCTCTCACACACATTCTCACTTTTATAGATATAATAGATACATTATGCTAGATATATTTCTATATGTCTGAATACCCTATATACAAATTTTAAAATCTGTACATAAAAAATGTGTTGAATATATAGGTTGAGAATTATGTATGTATATATATATGTATGTATATATGTGTATGTATATATGTGTATGTATATATATGTATGTATGCATATATATGTATGTATATATATGTATGTATATATATATATGTATGTATATATATATATATATATATATGTATGTATATATATATATATATATATATGTATGTATATATGTATGTATATATGTATGTATATATGTATATATATGTATGTATTTATATATGTATGTATTTATATATATATGTATTTATATATATATATGTATTTATATATATATGTATTTATATATATATATATGTATTTATATATATATATGTATGTATATGTATTTATATGTATGTATATATATGTATTTATATATATGTATGTATATGTATGTATATATATGTATTTATATATATGTATGTATATATATGTATATATATATATGTATATGTATGTATATATAAATATGTATATATAAATATGTATATATATCTATATATATATATGTATATATATATATATATATATATATATATATATTTGTGTATATATATATTGTGTGTATATATATATATTTGATTATAGATATATTTGTGTATATATATATTGTGTGTATATATATATATTTGATTATATATATATTTGTGTATATATATATTGTGTGTATATATATATATTTGATTATATATATATATTTGATTATATATATATGTGTGTATATATATATTTGTGTATATATATAAATATATGTGTATATATATATTTATTTGTGTATATATATATTTGTATATATATATATATTTGTGTGTGTATATATATATTTGTATATATATATATATTTGTGTGTGTATATATATATATTTGTGTATATATATATATATTTGTGTGTGTATATATATTTGTGTATATATATATATTTGTGTGTGTATATATATTTGTGTGTGTATATATATATTTGTGTGTGTATATATATATATATTTGTGTGTATATATATATACATAAATATATATATATGTATATATATACATAAATATATATATATGTATATATATTTATATATATTTCTGTATGTATATATTTATATATATTTATGTATATATTTATATATATATATTTATATATATATTTATTAATGTATATAGATATATATTTATGTATATATATTTATGTTTACATATTTATATGTATATATATTTATGTTTACATATTTATATAAGTATATATTTATGTATATATATTTGTATATATATATATATATATATATTTATGTTTACATATTTATATAAGTATATATTTATGTATATATATTTGTATATATATATATATATATTTATGTTTACATATTTATATAAGTATATATTTATGTATATATATATATATATATTTATTTATGTATATATATAATTTTATGTATATATATATTTATTTATACATATATATATATATATATATATTTATGTATATATATATTTATATATTTATGTATGTATATATTTATATATATATATTTATATATATTTATTACTGTACACATATATTCAAAAAAGTTGTCAAAAAAATATATAACAAATAAATGTTATCAAAACAAGATAAGTTACTTTTCTACTAAACTGGATATATTTTTTGTGTTTTTATTAAATGTAACATGTTCATTCAGCTCTAAAACCATACAATGTTTACCGATGTATTTGAAAATCCAAGATGGCGTCTTACTCTCTCTTTTACATAGTAAGTTTAAGAAAAGGGGTTATAAATAAAAAACTGGATAAAATACTGTTAAAACCCTCTCAGTAAATGTTTCCGTGACGTAGGTTGACACATAGTCGGCGGGATTTTAACCGTATTTTGTCTAGTTTTTTTATTTATAATCTCTTTTCTCAAACTGTCCGTGTTAAAGAGGTAGTGAGGTGCCATCTTTAATTTTCCAATACATCAGTAAACACTGTATGTTTTTCTAGCTGAATAAATATGTTACATTGAATAAAAACACAAAAAATATAACCAGTTATGTAGAAATGAAAGTTATCTTGCCTTTGATAACATGTTTTTTTTATATATTAGTTTTTTGACAATTTTTCCGAATGTATGTGTACAGTAATACAAACCCATCAACTGGTATTTTTTTTTGGTTTACCGACCCTTCGGCATTCACATTTGAATCGTCGACTTTGAATGTTTTGAGGGATGCTGAGAACGAATATTGCATTTATTTCTTGTGCGAACGAGTAGTTATTCATATTTGAAGACATTTAGTATCCAACGTAATCATTACAGTTTGGCAAGCAAGATGGCCGCCCGTGCATTTACTAAAAAACACCAAAAAGAGCCAAACGAGTCAAAAAAAATGACCCCAGGCCTCCTTTAACTTTCTTACGATTGGACAAATCATTATTTTTATGTTAAAAAAAAGAGATTTATTTTCGTTTGGTATGAACTCCTGGACCTTGGGACTTATTGAAGAAATGTTAGTTTCAATAAATTAGGCGGAACACTTTTCTATGATAATTTAACCTAACATGAGCACCCACACGTTGACCCCTTCCCCCCAAAAAAAAACATTTTGTTTATATTGAGGCGGCAGGATGTCGGCGGCGGGGGGAATGTTATAGATTAGATTTAAGCATCGAGTTGAAATTTACATCGCTTTTACAATATCAAATTACAGGACAGGTGCTTACAAATCGCGTACCTAAGAGGGCAGAGAAGTCCTGTGGGAGGCACGGGTATCTTAGCTGGTATATATATATATATATATATATATATATATATATATATATATATATTATTATTATTATTATTATTATTATTACATTTTCCCCCCAAACAAGGCACATTGCCACATTGATCGACTGGGCTACTATACGGGACATAATCTACACGGGTGCTATGTGGCGAGTTGGGAAGCAAGATGTCGGTTAACGTTACACTTCAACTTCTGCATGTCAGTACAGTTGGGGAAGCATGACAGTAGATTGACCAGGATTTTTAATGCTAGAAATTCTCAAGCGTCACATTATAAGTGTCCACAGCGTATGTTCTTTTGCTTGTGCATAATACAAGCAAACACGTGAGATTTCATAGCTCCTTTTGTTTGAATTGTGAGCTAGTTGATCCCTGTCCACGAAGGAACATCATCCCTATTCGACCATGGATACGAAAAAAAACAAAAATAAAAGCTATATCTAATGCGGAAACTTGCCATTCGTGATAAACATCGTTTCGTTCAATTTGGCAGAGAATTTTGGATCCTCGTGAGAAGGTCGGTGATTCAAGTTCTCAAGCTGATTAAATTTAGGTTGGACCTTAAATGACTTAGACTTTCTAAAATGAAGAACGCCCTGCTTTTGATGTTGGGGTAGTCATTTTTAGTACACGACCCCCTGTATTGCATGACTTGTGCCCATGCCATCGAATGTTTCTTCAATAATGTCGATATTGTCAGCAGCGCACTGACAGAACTCGTTAAGTGACACATTTGAAAAAAATAGGAATGTTGTTGCTATCTGCAAACTTTTGCAGATTGTGAACCCGAAGAGTTGTGTCCAGTCTTCGAACTTATTCATAGCTGGCACAGTAGCCAGCGTGATAAACAAGTTTTATCAGCAATTTCGATTGGATCGCCAGATAAATTGGCAGGCCAATCCGAACTCGACTTTGTCAACGCAGATAGCTCTCGGCGTTTGAGCTGTAATTGTTCAGACCTTGGCTGTTTTTCTATTGAATGAAAGAAGCATGAAAGGTAGTGAATGACCTCTGTCGCCATGAAATCTTTCACATGAATAAGAACCGCAAATATTTCGTACTCTTCAATGTGAAATTTCAACATTATTCCACTCGTTCGGGCAAAGAGTATCAGGTATCACTTTGTTTCACATTTGACCTGTGGGGGCGGAGCGCCTTTTAAAGAAGAGGCCACTCCTTCAGCGCGAACCACGTGATTTCGGAGTATATTTATTCAGGGAGACTTGTTTTTTTTTTATTTCAAACCTTAGTGAGACATACATTTAAACAAGTGTCTTTAAAGACGAAACAAATATTCCAATGGGCGAGGAAGGAGCAGATTATCAAGATGAAATATTATCTAACGAGATGGCTGTAAGTTTTATTGTTTATTTATATATTTATTGTTACATTAAATGCGTGATTTTATTTTTACTAAGTTATTTGAATTTATTTTTTCTGTTTTCAGACTTGTATTTATCGGCATATTAATAAAACACTTTCTACATAGACATATATTCTTACATTGAGTATAGGATTGTATCCTTTATTTTAGAACCAATATATATCTCGTTGGTTTATACATACATATATATATATATATATATATATATATATATATATATATATTTATATATATATATATGTATATATTTATATATATATATATATATATATATGTATATGTTTATATATAAATATATATATATATATATGTATATAATTATATGTATATATATATATATATATATATATATTTATCTATATATGCATGTATATATGTATATATTGATATTTATGTACATATTCATGTATATATATATTTATATATTTATATGTATATATTTATATTTATGTATATATTCATGTATATATATATTTATATATATATTTACCTATATATTTATGTATATATATATTGATATATCTATATTTATGTATATATGTATTGCAATATCTATCTATATATATTTATGTATGTGTATATTGATATATCTATATTTATGTATATATGTATTGACATATCTACATATATATAAATTTATGTATGTATATATATATATTTATATATATATTTATGTATATATAAATATTTGTGTATATATATATTTATATATATATTCATATATATAAATATTTGTGTATATATATATTTATATATATATTCATATATATAAATATTTGTGTATATATATATATTCATATATATATAAATATTTGTGTATATATATATATTTATATATATATTCATATATATATTTATGTATATATAAATATTTAAATATATTTATGTATATATATATATTTATGTATGTATTTGTATATATATTTATATATATATATATATATTTATGTATGTATTTGTATATATATTTATATATATATATTTATGTATGTATTTGTATATATATTTATATATATATATTTATATATATGTATATATTTGTATATATATATTTTTATATATATATATTTATATATATGTATATATTTGTATATATATATTTATATATATGTATATATTTGTATATATATATTTATATATATATATATATTTATATATATATATATATATATTTATATATATGTATATATTTGTATATATATATTTATATATATGTATATATATGTATTTATATATTTATATATATATATTGATATATATATATATTTATATATATATATTGATATATGTTTATATATTAACATATATATACATATATATTTTTATATTTATATATATTTATATATATATTTTTATATTTATACATATACATTTTGATATTTTTATATATTTATATATATGTTATATTTATAGTTTTGTATATATATATTTATATTTATATATATTTATATATAGATAAAGAGTGGGGAAAATGTTCGACAGAGGTTTCAGCTAGACAGCTGGCTTTGTTGACAGATCGGCGAGAGGAGACCAGGGATTGGAGATCAGACGATCACCTTCCATGGAAGTAAAGATTGAACAAAGGCTCGCAACCTCTCTGCTGTTCTGCTGAAAACGAATATCACATTTAAATTTTGGACATTATATGGAGAAATTACGTTTTCAAAAATTGGGGGATCACTGTCCTATATAAATTTGAAGAAAAATGGGTACCCACTTTCTGGCCACCTTATAATTTCTTTATATCATAAAACAAATGTAACTGTGATTTTCGTTTTTAGCACACCCGAGAAGCGGGGTGTTTTGTTTTTTTTTAAACTGTTTACATTAGAGGGCTCCACAGAATTTTTTGTGAAATATTTAACTGCTGTAGCATCTGTTAACAACTATACACTTTGTATAATGATAAAAAAAACTGTTTTTTTTTTTTTTAACTTACTGACAGCATAATTTGCGTCCTAAATTATGAGATTGAAAATTTACGAATCTTCGTAAAAAAAAGCGCCGGTTTTCGGAGATGCTGAAAATGAATATCAGTTAAATTTTTTTGATATGAATAAATTACTACGCGGCCAGAATCTGGGTGCTCATTTTACGTTAAATTTATATAGGAAAGTGATTCCCCACTTTTTGAAAAGATATTGCTTCATATAATTAAAACTACTAATATGTCGTATATTTAAATGTGATATTCGTTTAAAGCACAGCAGAAAACCTTTAAAAATGTTTTTGAGGAGTTGGAACGAAACTTGACATTGACCGATTTTTTTTTATTCAAGAAAAGGTTCAACGGTAAGTCAAATAAAAACTTTTTTATAAACTTTTATTTTTTTAAGGAAAATTTTATTTTTTTGTTTTTTGGGGCGTCATTTTTATTTTTATTTTATTCTCAAGGAAAAACCTGCAAACTAGAAAAAATTGAAACAAAACTGGGTGGGATAGATTTTTTTTTCTTTTTTTGTTCATATTAAAAGAGATATTGTTGTTTCCTCAGACCGTTGTTTGTGTGTGTGTGTAAATGGTATTCCACATTCGAAATGGTGTGCTTTTTTGTTTACTAATTTATTTTCTTTTCTTCCTCTTCCAAATTGTCGTTTGCTGCTTTGAATTTTCAACTAGCGCGAACGCGTGTCGCGCTGACAACCATCGCACTACGTTGTCTTGGCTCAGCTTTTTTTTCGTCAGACGGCTTAATTTTCTCGGCGACGCTGTTGGCGTCATGTTCGCTGAGTTACATCTGGATCACTCTCTGCATGAGTGCAAACCTGTTTTATTTGTTATGGTTGATTTATCCGGGTTTTTTTTCTTTACTATATTTAGTAGTTTTAGTAGCCGATATAATTCATCGTTCTTTTTATAATTGTTTATTTTGATAATAAATAATACAGCTATTGAACTATACGTGGTTTGTTTGCAATACTTATAGGTAAATGTACCCTGCACAGATATCATAATACTTAAAGTTAAATTCAAATTTTGATATATATTTTAATTTAAACGCGGAAATTAACAATTGGGATGTTGAAAACGTACGGTTAAACAATTCGTTGTAAAATGCTCTTATGGTTGTCAACGGGTTAATGTAGATTTATTTGTAAGAAAATTGCGTTAAAATAACTCAAAGATTATACGGAAATGGACGATGTAAAAAAAATGCAAAAAGTATTAACCATTTTTTATTTGGATAATTTAAACACTAAAAAAACAATTGGGGCGCAGAAAACGTACATAGTAAAACAACACTTTGTAACGGGTTAAAGTTGATTTATTTGTAAGAAAATTAGGACAGTATAATTGTAATAAAGAGTAGTTGCGGAACATCCCCACCCTTCCCATGTTAAATAATCATTTCTAAATAACAGCGTTAATATTTTAGTGCGCAGGTGAAATTCTGAAAAAGTAGCGATTTATGTTTATTTGTTTACGCTGTTATGGGTTTGTTTATGTACGCATACGCAACCGGAAGTCGTAAACCGGATGTTGGGTTACAGCACTCGTTACAAAGTAATTTGACTTTTATAATTATGTAGATTTAATACAAAATATAATTTTTTTTTACCATATATGATATCACATACAATGCTATGGTACAATTATTACCATAAACTGGTATTTTTTAGTTTACAGACCCTTCGGCATTCACATTTGAATTGTCGACTTTAAATGTTCTGGGGGATGCTGAGAACTAATATTGCATTTATTTCTTGTGCGAACGAGTAGTTATTCATATTTGAAGACATTTAGTATCCAACGTAATCATTACAGTTTGCAAGCAAGATCGCCGCCTGTGCATTTACTAAAAAAACACCAAAAAAGAGCCAAACGAGCCAAAAAATGATACCAGGCCTCCTTTAACTTTCTTATGATTGGAAAAATCATTATTTTTATGATAAAAAAAAAAAAAGATTTATTTTCGTTTTTTGACACAAACCGTTTTTTGACAAAAACCGATTTTTTTTCTTCTGGCGCCAAATCTGATAATCAAACCCGTCGCAAATTTACCGCTTGCATGGTATGAACTCCTGGACCTTGGGACTTATTGAAGAAATGTTAGTTTCAATAAACTGGGGGCATCACTTTTCTATGATAATTTAACCTAACATGAGCACCCACACGTTGACCCCTCCCCTCAAAAAAAAACATTTTGTTTATATTGGGGCGGCAGGATGTCGGCGGCGGAGGGAAGTTGGGGCGTTGTTGTAATAGTACTATCTAGAAATGTTTTCTTTGAAGGTGTTTTGCAATGAGCATACATAAAAGATCAGGGCAGACGTTTAAAACCGTTGGCGTAGACCTGACATCTGACTGCCTCAGTCACGGTATGTTCTACGTCTCCATCAGCACGACAGGAAGTTAAGAAACACTCTACATTTTGGCTCCAAATCAAAGAAGTAGAAATGTAATTTACCACGAGGCTTTTCAATGAAAAGTTCTACAAAAGAATATGATAAAAAACTGATGTGATCTGATTGTGGTATGTTTTCAGTATTCAATGTGTTAGATTAGATTTAAGCATCGAGTTGAAATTTACATCGCTTTTACAATATCAACTTACCGGGAACGTACTTACAAATCGCGTACCTAAGAGGGCAGAGACGTCCCGTGGGAGGCACGGATATCTTAGCTGGTATATATATATATATATATATATATATATATATATATATATATATATGTGTGTACAGAAAGTTGTTAGTTGAGATAGACCATTGGTACCGTCGGTTTCAAGCCCGATAATAAGGCCCATTTAAGGAATCCTTATCAAGCTCTCTTCAGCCAATATTCGTCGAATACCCTGCCATACCCTGTCAAAATCCTTATATATATATCTAGAGCTACCGTTTTACTCTCTCCTGCTTTGTCAAGTGAATGGTATATACGCTCAGAGATTACAGTTAGGATGTCAGCCGTGGAACGGGCCTGCTTAAATCCATATTGTTTGTCGGTCAGAAGTTTAGCATTTCTAAGGTGATGGACAAGAGCTTGATTAATTATGGACTCAAATATTTTTTAGAAAAATGGGAGAAGTCTAATTTACTGGGCGATTCCTTTCGCCAGAATTGTTAAAAACTGGTGAAACAGAACAGTTTTCCATCGGACAGGAAAGCAACACTCATTAAAGTTTGTAAAGTTTGGAGAAACTTGAGCTACTTAGGCAAAGCAACTTTTAATAGCACATGCGGGAAGATAAGGTCCACATGCTTTGAAGTGTCAAGATTTTTATGATAGCATGCACCTGAGAAATGGTGATTTTCATATATCTCTATATATAAAAATGTAATTCTTGGTTCGTTAAAAGTTGATGCAATCATATTTCCACATTACCAATGTATTTGACATTTGCAAACAACACATCTTTAGAGTCGAGAGGTGTTTCTAAGTTAATAAAAAAAATTACATCGCCAATTATTAAAATATTAAATAAATTAAAAACATTTTTCGTAAGCCGTTAGTGCGAACCTGTTTTGTTGATAGAACTGCACTTCCGGTTCGATTTATTTCACACACCACGATTTGACGAAACAGAATTAGATTTCATTTTCTGTTTACTCGATAATAAAAAAACATAATTCATTTGTTTATCCTCCAAATTTTGTAACTTAAACATATTTTCTTTATTATATCAGGCAAAAAAGTGTGTCGCTTGCTTTTTGAGTCAGAGTCGTTTTTTATTTGTGTTTTTTTTTTATCTTTCGATGTAAGAAAATATTAAGTTTTTTTTTATTATTAACACTATAAATTGTTTGGTAAGAGTACAGTTTTTTTTTTTTTTCGAAGTACGCGCTATTTTTTAAATCGTATTTCTATTTAATTAAAGTTTTATGTTTTTTTATTCAATTGTAAGGTTAAAATACAGATTAGGTACAAAACTCCCTCCCCTCCCCATGTTAAGAATGGCTTTTTAAATAATAACGTTATTATTTCAGCACGAATAACTCTCTGCATGAGTACCGTTTTTTTCAACTAACAATTAAATAAACAAAACATGGAACTTATGCAGAGAATATACCGTGCTAAAATAATGTTAAACACCATTCTTTACATGGGGAGGGCGTTTTGTATCTATTCTATACTTTCATTTAACAATTTAATAAACAAAAGATAGTACTTATGCAGAGAAGGTACCGTGCAGATATAATGCTATTAAGAAAGTCATTCTTAACATGGGAAAAAGAGGGTGTTCTGTCACTATTTTATACTTTCACCTAACAATTTAATAAACAAAAGAAAATACTCATGCAGAGGAGGTACCGTGCTGAAATAATACCGTTATTTAGAAAGCTATTTTTAACAAGGAGAGGGAGTTTTGCATCTATTCTATACTTTCACCTAACAATTTAATTAAAAAAAATAGATAGTACGTATGCATAGAAAATACCGTGCTGAAATATTTAGAAAGACATTCTTAACATGGGGACGGTATTTTGTAACTATTCTGCCCTTTTATCTAACAATTTAAAAACAAAACATGGTACCTATGCAGAGAAGCTACCCTGCTGAAATAATGACGTTATTTAGAAAGCCATTCTTAACATGAGATTAGGGGTGTTTTGTAACTATTCTAGACGTTCACCTAACAATGTAATAAACAAAATTAAACTTAAGCAGACAAGGAACAGTACTGAAGCACTAACATTATTAAGAAAGCCATTCTTAACATGGGGAGAGATGATGTTTTCTAACTATTTTGTACTTTAGGTGCTAATGCAGAGAGTGATCCGCGTTATTTTTTACATCGTATTTCCATGTTTAATTAAAGTTTTATATGTGTTTTATTCTATTGTAAGATTAAAGTACAGAATAGGTATAAAATCCCCTCCCCATGTTAAGAATGGCTTTTTAAATAATAACGTTATTATTTCAGCACGGATCACTCTCTGCATGAATACCGATTAATGTTTTGTTGTGTTCTTTTTTTACCGTAATTTCTTTTGTTTTTTAAGACAAACTTTAACAAAAATTTAAAGTACTTTTTTTCTTTTTTTTTTTTACAGAAGTTGTTTTTATATGAGAAAATATGAATGCGTTTTCTTTATTAAAGAAATTGGGTACTCGTGCACTTATTGATCCGTGCTGAAATAATAACGTTATTATTTAAAAAGCCAGTCGTAACATGGGAAGAAGAGGGTGTTTTGTACCTATTCTCTACTTTAATCTTACAATTGAATAAAAAAAAAACGACAAATTTTTAGATTGGGTCCACCTCCACAATTTTTTTTTTAAATGACGACTTGTATAAGTTTTCGACTATGCTGAATACGGAAATTCGATTGAAATTTTGTAGAAATAAGCAGTTATCGAGATATAAAAAGTTGTATAATGTATTGTAATCTCTGGCGGCAATCTTTTTTACACGTTTGCGCGCGTCATAAACAAATCTACGCGCGTAACATTGTTGGCCGCCAAAGAATACAATGCATAAAACAGCTATTTATATATCGATAACTATATAGTACAGGCCTTTATATCTTTAAACTAATTGCCTCTGCAAATTGTAAATGAGATTTTTTTATTCAGCATAGTCGAAAATTGTGGAGGTGAACCTAATGTAAAAAAAAAATACCCTCCCCCAAAAAAGATATCGTGAAATTTAAATTTAAGCGCGATACTAAAAATAATATTAGACAGAAAAATACACCTTTGGGTTTGTACTTGCACAAAGACTTGAAAAAGTTGTCAACAAAACAAATATAAAACAAGTAAATATTTTCAAAGGCCAGATAAGTTACTTTTCTTCCTAATTGGATAATTTTTAGTGTTTTTATTGGGTTTGAACTACTGTATATATAGATTCGAAAAAGTTTTCAAAAAATACATGCATAACAAGTATTATCAAAGGCAAGATATGTTACTTTATTTTCAAAATGGATATTTTTTTGTTTTTTTATAATGTAAAATGTTTATTAGGCTCGAAAACACAGCGTTTACTGCTATATTTGAAAAGCACACATGGCGGCAGACTGTGTTACACACATTAGGTTTGGGAAAATGTGTTAAAACGATAAAACTATACGAAATCATGTTAACAATCACAGAATATGTCTTCCTATGTATCGGTAACATATTGAGTGAGGTCCTGACAGTATTTTGTATAGATTTTTTAGTTTTAACTCATTTTCCCAAACTTAACGTGTTCAACAGTCTTAACGTGTTCAACGGCCGACATTTGTATTTTTCAAATATACAGACAAATACTACATGTTTTCGAACCGATTAAACATTTTACACTAAATAAAAACACTAAAATCTTATCCAGTTAGGTAGAAAAGTAATTTATTATGTATTTGATAACATTTATTTTTTATATTTATTTTTCGCCAACTTTTTCATTTCGGTGTTTAGTAATACAAACCTGTTTTATTTACTATAATGTTTAGTCAACTCGAAAAATAAAGCCAACTTTGAAAAATACAAACGGTTACGTAAACTATTGATGATGTTAAGTTTGAGAAAATGATTTAAAACTACAAACTATACAACTACTATCTGACACCCACCTAATATGTCACAATAACATAATCAGTAGGTGTTTGACACTGTTTTGTATAATTTTAACTGATTTTTCCATATTTGACGTATTCAACAGAGTTCGCGACCATTCGTCTTTTTAAAATACATAGATAAACACTGAGTTTTTTGGAGCCGATTAAAAATTTTACATTAAATACAAACACTAAAACATTATCCAGTTAGATAGAAACGTAATTTACCTTACCTTTGCTTTCATTTATTCGTTTTTGGACAACTTTTTCAAACCTGTGTATAGTACCACCCCTTACCAAAATATTAATTAAAAACTCATATCTTTTAATGCAATAAAAAAAAAACTATTTAGCGTTTCAACGTTTAAGCAACGTTCGGATTAATCAACTGAATGTTGGTCTAGTCCAATTCTGCAAGAGTACCATTTGTTTTCATTTTCGCCCTTTTTTACATTTTGCAGTGGATTGCTGGACAAAGAAAATAAGAAACCTGCATTTTCTCTTTATATTAGAATTTTCCATTACACGACATCAAGCCAAACAACGCGTGGCAGGGTACAGCTGGTGTATATATATATATATATATATATATATATATATATATATATATATATGATTATATGTATGTATGTATATATGCATGTATATATGTATTAATGTATGTATATGTAAATATGACTGTATGTATATTTATATATGAATGTATGTATATATATGTGTAGATATGTGTGTATATGTATATATATGTGTGTGTGTATATGTATATAGATATGTGTGTATATGTATAGATGTGTATATATATGTATATATATATATATATATGTATATGTGTATATATATGTATATATATATATATATGTATATGTGTATATATATGTATATATGTCCCTATATGTATATGTGTATATATATGTATATATGTCCCTATATATGTATGTGTATATGGATGTATATGTAGATATGTATGTATATGCATATGTATATATATATATGTATACATGTATATCTATGTATATATGTATGTATATGTATATCAGTCAGGTCGTGTCATATGCTACTGGTACCATGTAACCCAGTACTGCCTGCCTCATGGTCGAGTCACCGGCGACTAAACTGGTTCCCCCACCAGACTTGTTTCGTGAGGAGGGCGGCTAGTCTCCCTGAAGGATTAAAAACAAACCTTTCAAAGGGCGAATGAACTCTTTTTCTGGGTCAACGGCCAACTAGCACCGTGTATATTTGTGTGTGTGTATATGTGTATTGGGGTGGAGAGGGCTCCCGTAAGCTGTGGTGAAGGCAACCTTTCTAGGAGAAGCAAATCTCTGTTTTAAAAACAATAAAGCGGGAGACCAGTACCCGCATAAAGCTGGTCTGCAATTTAATTTGTTGCTGGCTATCTTGCTCTGGCTTGTTGCTGGATCTCAACATTTTGAACCGAGAGAGAGACTTAGCTGTCGTACAAAGCTAAGACTCTGTAACATCATTTTTGTATAGATACTCCCTCAGGCATTTGGGCTCATGGATTTTAAATGTCTGAGGGAATAGCACTCGTCTGACAAGACGTAGCAATCATCATATGTATATCTATGTATATATGTACGTATACGTATATATATGTGTATATATATATAAATGTGTATATATATGTATATATGTGTATGTATATGTATATATATATGTGTATGTTTTAAGAAAAATAGAAAAACCGAATGTAATTATTAAAAAATCAACGTTTCGTCCTTATTTCAGAGGACATCTTCAGGATAATTGAAATAAAAATGTAAGAAAAGAAAAAGTCATAAATCGTTCGAAAAAGACAGTTTTTGAATCCTACCCATGTCGGAAAGGACAAATATGTGTGCGTATGGGAAGGTTGGGTTGTTCGATGTCTTTTTTACACTTTTAAAAAATGCATTAAAATAAATATGTACATTTTTTTTCTTCTGCAAAACTACTCATTTTCCTGAAACATTCAAGGAAAAACGGCTAGCCAGGATCAACCCTGATACCTTGCTCTTTGATTATTATTTTCCCTATGCTAGGGGTTAAATGGTAACCATTTAATATGTATATATATATATGTATATATGTATGTATATATATATGTATATATATTTGTATATATATATATGTATATATACATGTATATGTATATATACATGTATATGTATATATATATATGTGTATATATATGAATATATATGTGTATATATATGTGTATATATATGAATATATATGTGTATATATATGAATATATATGTGTATATATATGTATATATACATGTATATGTATGTATATATATGTATATATGTATGTATATATATGTATATATGTATGTATATATATGTATATATGTATGTATATATATGTATATATGTATGTATATATATATGTATATATGTATGTATATATATATGTATATATGTATGTATATATATGTATATATGTATGTATATATGTGTATATATGTATATATACATGTATATGTATATATGTATATGTATGTATATATATGTATATGTATGTATATGTATGTATATATGTGTATATATGTATATATACATGTATATGTATATATGTATATGTATGTATATATATGTATATGTATGTATATATATGTATATATGTATGTATATATATATATATCTTTGTATGTATATATGTATATATATGTATGTGTATATATATGTATATATATGTATATACATGTATGTGTATATCTATATGTATATATATGTATATATGTATACATATATATATATATATATATATGTTATATATTTATATCCAATTTTTTGAAGTTAAAATTGAATTCGAAGCAGAATGTTAGAATGAACGGCCCTGTGCCAATTTTTGTTTTTTTTTGTTTTACTAAACAAATATTTATTTTAGTTTTTTTTTTTTTTTTTTTTTTCGGCTTAAACAAAACCCTCTATCAGGAATAATTTTTTAAAAATCATACCTTGTTCTTTTTTACTTGTCATTGTTTTGTAAATATATATTTTTAGTTGTTTTATTCCAATCTTTTGAGCACTTGGGAATGCATTTGAATGAAAACTGTTTATTGGATACGTTATTAGTATAATGTTTAATATATTTTTATTTTGTTAAATTTCTATTGATTAAAAACATATTCCTGACATGATACGGCGTTTTCTAAACTAATCTGTACTTTCAACTTACAATTTAATAACCACCGTAAACATTAAATTTAATTTGAATATCGCATATAAATTTTACTTGATCAAACTCTAGTATAAAACATATCATTCTATTGTCTTGCTACTATTAACTCTAAGTCTTGGTGGTAATAGAAAAATACAATTAATTAAAACTTTTACAAAAGACTTGAGCAACCAGAACTCTAATGATAGCTTATTTTCCCATGGTAAGGGCTCGTCTGAGATCCATTATCCGCCCTCCCCTCGCCAATCTTTTTCAAAAAATAACTTTCTAGCTGAAACCACCGTTAATAATTGTCCCCACTCCTTATCTGTGCCTAAATCCAAACGTTGATTCCACGAACATAGGTTCTCAGTTAGAACTGCACGCCTGTGGAACTCTGTTCCGCTTGCCTGTTTCCCTCCCGACTTCAACCCGAATGTCTTCAAGTCCAAGACAAACAAATTCCCGATGAACCACCCTCCTAAGTAATGACACCTTATCAATTCTCCAATACTACTGCTACACTATGCTATAGAGTACTGTACACACGATAATCCTTATCCCCGAGTGGCCATTGGGTCTTTATATGTGGTGACCTCCATGGAAAAAAAAACTCCCGATTCAAATTTCGCACGAAACGGTGTTTACACAGATTCTGTTTATAATATCAAACTTAATTAGTAATATAAACTCCGGAAAGATTTTCTATTTCTCAAGTTAGTTTATTAAATTCCTACGCGAAATTACAAAATAGTTAAAGATTTCCCCTCTTAAGGTTCTCTAGATTATTTACCATGTTACCATTATATTTAATGAGTGAATTTCTACGTGTAATTTGTTCTACTTTTTTATTTTAAGTCATTTTTGAGACTCCAAAGATATAATCCTATGCCGGCAATTTTTCTTGTTCTCACGTAACACTCGAAATTTGCAATTTGTAAATCAATTCAATTATATATATATATATATATATATATATATATATATATATGTAAGCGAAAATGTATGTATGTATGTGTGTGTTTGCTTTTTCTGTATGTCTACAAAAGGCTTTTTTCAGAGAATCGGTCGGTCGGTTAACAAGATTTTAAAACTGTTTATATCACATATAAATCGTAATATATCACATTTAAAAACGAAGCTCGCCTGTCTATTTAATTTGCTCGATGTCGGGAAGATAAATATTCAACATTTGTCGCTCGCCGCATATGGGTTAGTCTTTTTCCTATAACATGTTAGGGAAAATAAAAACAAAAAAAAAAGCGTCTGCAGTAAATTAAATATCCCCCAGTCAAACTTGACCTCGATAACTCATTAAAACGGGTACCTGCCAAATCCAAGTAATTAAATAAATTCAAACGTGTTTCCATAAGTATCTCGCGGTGAGACAATTGTTAACGTCGCACCTTCTTTTTTTTCACAATTTAATTTACAACTTTGCCTCAATGGTTCGGGTTCGATCCTCATAATTACTTTTTTAACCCCACCGACACCCCCGGATTTTTCACACACACCTCCAATCACCCGGCCAACGCCGGGTACCCCTCGCTAGTTATATATAAAACACGTTTATTATTTTTTTTTTTAATCCAACAACGAAGATGAAGTCGCTGGTGTGGTTTAAACATAAAACAACATTTTTGATAAATCCTTGTGTGGCGTATCAAAAATATTTTTCTAAAAAATGAAATTAAATAAAGTGTATTTTACGAGAATATTTATCATCAATCTAGTGATTAAATATTACAATTTTATATAAACTAACACGTTTATTGTTAAAGAAAATCAAACTTATGCAACGGGAATTAAGTTGCTGCTTTTTTCTTAAGCAAATCTAACTTGTTTACATAAGATTGTGTGTCGTGTACCGCAAAAATATTTTCACAATTATATTGAAATTGAGTCAAGTTTTTTTACAAGGATCTTTGCACATTTATCTAGCCAGTAAACATACACTACATATCATACACCACGTGTATTGTATTAAAAATTCAAATAAAACACTTGCTTTTCCTTGGTATATATATATTTATAGTATATAAAAATTCAAACATATACAACTTGAATGAAGTTGACATTATTTTCTGAAACGAAAGTTTTTTTTTTTATTTTATAAAATTTTTGTTGTGTACTGCTAAAATATTTTTATAGACAATAAAATTTAACAAAGTGTGTTTTTACCATAGTCTTTATGAATGTATCTAGACAATAAACACAAAATTACACATGAAAAACTAGTTTATTACTTTAAAAAATAAAAAAAAATTGAAACGGTTACACGTTTGACTTGGATTTTCTAAAACGAAACTGACTTGTTTTGCTTAAATTGTGTGTTGTGTACCGCTAAACTATTGTTTTATAAAACGTAAAATTGAAATAAACTGGTGTCACACAGTTAGATATTTAAGACCTCTATGCTATGATGGTTGACTGAACTAGAGTATGTTACCGCGTTCGAATTTCCGCTCGGCTTATTAAGATACAGTCAACAGACCAATTTTTTAAATGTTTTTTTAAGCAAAAAACAATACCACGTACTTAAATTGTCATGCCGAAAATAGTAATATATCCAAAAATTGCGAAATGTAATCAAATAGAAAGTTGGTTATATTTAAAAGTAATTTTTAGAGTAAATTGGTACAATCCTTGCAAACTCCTCGAAGTTATGAGCTGAAATTTTAGCAAAAATTTTTGCTTTCCCTTGGTATATAGAAACATAAAATCTAGCATCTAATTATGACCTTCAGTGTATGATTTATTGAAAAAATAGACTTAATCGCCAAAATGTTTTTTGATAGAACGTAAAATGCTATTTTATAATAAAACTCCCCTTTTATCAAGTTCCTAAGCCACTCGATAATCTGTTCGTCACTGCAAAATTGTGTACTAATTAAAGTTGTAAGAATTTGGAAAAATTTTATTATATAACCCGGCGCCTTTGCAAGCATTTGTTTACATGTGACTTGAATACGGGATTGTACAAAAACAAGCCAGAAGATTAGTTTAACAGATGGACAATGCTTAAGATTTAAGCGTAGATATTGGGGGGGGGATGGTGAGAGTGATTGTAGCTTGCATACAAATAGTTTCTCATGTCTAACAAAAATATTTTTTAAATGTAACTTTTTATTTAAAGGCCATTCCTTACGAAGAGGTCCCATTATCAGCAATCCAAACATAATAGTTACAAGGTTCTAGGGTCAAATTTGATTTTTATTTTCTAATACGAAACTAAATGTTTTGCTAAATTTTTTTGTGGCGTACCGCTTAAATATTTAAAAAAAAAATAAAATAAACTGTTGACAAACAGAGTTTATAATACGTCCACGCTAACCGAATGGGAGCATGATACTGCGTGGCTTAAATAAACATCTGTGTAAATTCGGGTGTGTTTGTGAAGATACAGTGGACGTCAATTTTTTAAATATATTGTTTTAAGCAAAACCAACATTACGTACTTAATTGCAATGCCGAAATAGTAATATATCCAAAAATTACGAAATATCATGTCAAGTAGGAATTTAATGAAATGTGGGTCCCGTTTCTTGCGTCACTTTGTATGAACAATGGCAACTGATTCTTTCTTTGTTTTCATATCTGTAACTGTTTTGTTATTAAACCTGTTTTTTTTTAATATACACATTTTTATTTTGCAGACGCTTTCCGAGGAAGAAAGACAATTATCACCAATAGAATTAATCAAAACATTAGAGTTACAAGGTTCCTGGGTGATGCCGCACTTCAATAAACGCATAGCTTTTCGAAAATGGAATACAGCTTTCTTTTTCCGAAAAATACATTCCATGCCAAGAGATGCAGACAGATATCACCACTTTGGGATATACACACCATTCAAGAGCGTTGAAGAATTAAAAGAACGTCGACTTCAAAAGAAATATATGATGTTCGAAGCGTTGAACAATCATATTCGTTGGTGGTCAGCTTCAAATATTATGACAATACAGACGGCTGTTGAAATTGCGGAAGAGTACATGGAAGATGATTATATCACAAACGAACTACTCATAGACCTATTTCGTTTCAATTGGGACAATTGGGACCCTATAAAAAGGAATGCACACTGCTTATTCCATGGCATGGTAAGGGTCCATTCGTCAGGTAACGTGAGGAATTTTAATTTCGTGACGGCTTCAAAGGAGATTTCTATGTACATGGATTACACCGAAGAAAAAATCTGGCCTATATTGGCAAAATTAAAATTCAGACAGAAAAAACAAAGAAAAACTCTTTTATTACGATATAAACATGTTATGTTTTATCTTCTCAAATACTTTCGGAGTTTTCTGGAAGCAGGTCCGCCGAGTAAATTAGCCACTCCATTGCTATCTAAGCTAACACGCTTAATAAGTGAGGAAAGGCGTATAAACTTGCCGACAACGCTTTTACATCAGGCGGTAAGAGCGTCCTATCCTTATGGCGTGGAGCTACTTGTCCAATGCGGTGCTGATATTAATGCATCTGATTACCGTAATAATCTACCATTACACTGTAACGTCTTCAGGTTGGAAAGTTGCAATAAAATAGCTTCATATCTCGTTCGAAACGGAAGCGATGTGGACACGAAGAATAACGATGGACGAAGAGTACATGCTATTCTACAAAAAACGAAAATCTTGAAAAATAAGTTGGAAAAAGTAAGTTTAAAATGTCTCGCCGCCAGGGCCATCTCGAAGTATAAAATCAGTGTTATGCAAGACGAATATCCTGAACGTTTACTGCATATTATCAAAATACATGGCGGACGTATAGTTAAAAAAAAGACTAAAGATTAAACAAGATGATACACGTGTTTAGGTTTTCTTTCTAGTACGGGAACTATTAGAGAGAGAGACTATTTGTAAATGCACCAGCTCAGATGTAACAACAATAGTCAATACGAGGCTCAATCGTGGCATTGTAGACGTGCATTGATACGTTTTTGTGTCAATAGGTTGTAAGCGTGGTAAATTGAAACAATTTTTTGCAGCTGTCGTTGCAATGCCCTCATTATACTTTTTAAATACATGATGATTGTTAATAGTTTAGGTGTTTGATAAGAATTTAAAATATGCCTCAATCAGATAAGAATGTGCACTATTTGTTCACAGGCATGGTAAATGCTGGTTCGTCCCATGCGGGACATATTTTAATTGCGAGATGGCTTCAAAGAAGATTTCAATGCATATAGATTACATCGAAGAAAAGTACTGGCCTGTATTGGCAAAATTTACAAGAAAAAATAATAGACAGAGAAATCATCTTTTTCTACGATATTAAGTTAACAGGCCTATTAAGCGACGGAAAACGCAGAAACCTGCTGACAACGCTTTTACATCAGGTTGTAAGGGCGTCCCATCATTTCGGCCTTAAGCTACTTGTCCTATGCGGTGTTAAGATCAATGCACTTGCTTGCCGTAACAATCTCCCCTTACATCATATCAAAATCGAATAGGAAAATCGCAAAATAATGTCTTCATATCTCATTCGAAACGGAAGCGAAGTGGGACGCCGTGAGTTACGATGGACGCAGTGTTCATGCTATTCTACAAGAAACGAAAATCCTGAAAAATAATTTGGAAAAAAGTAACTTTAAAATGCCTCGCCGCCAGGGCAAACTCGAAGTATAATATCGGAGTTATGCAAGACGAGTTCCCTGAAAATGTACTTAATATGATCAGGAAACAGGGCGGAGGTATAGTTAAAAAACGTGATTTAGATTAATTAAACGAGATGGGAGAGGTGTTTAGTTAACTTTCTAATATGGGAACTATTAGAGGGAAAGAGTATTGCTAAATAAAGCAGCCCAGATTTAATAACAATACTCAAGACAATGGTCAATGGTCGCATTGTAGAGGTGCATTGATACGTTTTTGTGTCACTAAATTTTAAGCATGGTAAATAGAAACCATTTTTTCAAGCAGCCTTTGCATTGTCTTCATTATAATTTTAAAATACATGATGATTGTAAAGTAATAGTCCAGGGGTTTGAAAGAAGACATCTTAGGAAGGTTATTATTAGCATTATAGCGTACTCTTAACATCAATAGATATTTACCAAATTGACTCAGGATCAATCAAAATGCATGACGCTTTTTTTGTATAACGACTCAAAATTTGCATCAATAAACTGTATTTTATAACATAAAAAATCAACAAAAAATACCTTTCATGAAACTGTCTTATATTTTTTGTTCAGGATATATATTCTGTTTTTATTTTTATTTTTTTTTATTTAAAATCATAACATAGTGATATCTTAATTAAAGGAGATGTAACAGGTGTTTAAGTTTACTTGATAGTGCGGGAGCTATTAAAGTGAGACACTATCGGTAAATATAATAGCAAAGAGCTAACGGCAATACTTAACACATGGGTCAATGGTGGCATCGTAGAGGTACATGGATACGCTTCTGTCTCAAAAATTCTAATCATGGCCGATGGAAACAATTTTTTCCAGCAGCTTTTGCAATGTCCTCATTGTAATTTGTTAATACATTTTGCCTGTGAAGTAGAAGTTTAGCTGTTTGAAATAAGATCTCCGAGGTAGTTTGGTATTAACGATGGTTTACATAGATTGAAATTGTTTTTGCTATCAGTAATGGTTGGTTCGTTGTTTTTTGTTGTATAGGATATCAACCCTTTTCGGGTTATTTAATGCCAAATCCAGTGATTTTGAAGAAAAAAATTTAATTGAATATAGTCGAGTTCTCTTTTACCAATTTGATTATAGCGTAGTAAACATAAATACAAGGAATTTTGTAAAATTGGATTACTTAGGGGGACGATCCTTCAAGAATTTGTTTACGTTGCACTTGAAGGCAATAAGGTTGTAGTTAACTGGAAAGCAGGAAATCCGAAGAGAGTTCCCCAGGCATGCAGTTCTAAGAAAGAAGCTTTGTTCATGGAATCTGCATTTAGATTAAGGTAGAGATGAATGCTGTGGAAAATTATTGATAGTGGTTTTGGCAAGAGGAGGTTTTTTCCTGATAGTTTGGTGAAGGGGGGACAATAAATTTAAGCGCAGACGACCACTTGCTATGGGAAAGAGGTTGCAGGGAAGAGAAAATGGCATCCCCCACTAAGCTACGAAG
This sequence comes from Euprymna scolopes, assembly GCF_053919585.1. NCBI lineage: Eukaryota > Metazoa > Mollusca > Cephalopoda > Sepiida > Sepiolidae > Euprymna > Euprymna scolopes. The sequence goes on along the minus strand of NC_136511.1, from coordinate 21,543,643 downwards.
TATATTTTGAACTCTGTCAAGGCAATATTCTGCTTCTAGCAGCTCCTGTCATGGCGTAGCAGAAGTACTCCATCGTTTGGTCTTTTATTTTTCAGTATATATTAAACTAAAACATGACATTAAACCTACCATTTTAAATGCTAACAAAAGATTTTTGAATTATTTAATCTATAATACAGCTCCATATTATTCAAGTAAGCAATTGACTTCAGTAACTTTAAAAACATTAATAAAGAGTTTTTTAATGCTAATCAATCAACGAAATGAAAATAATTTTATAATTATATGTAATGTGATGTGTTTGTTAGAAATTATTACGAAATAATTATACAAATAAACGTATGCATATGCTATATTTGATTTACTAGAATAAGTATTTTGTAGTTACATCTAGTATTATATATATAAATACTGTATATGGAATATATATATTTTATATACATACATGTTATATTATATTTTATATTATATATAGCAAGCAATATATATGTATAAAATACAATATATATTATATAAATAGATATATAGATGAAGTATACTTTATATAAAGTATATATATACATTATATATATATATATATATATATATATATATACATTATATATATATATATATAATGTTTTTATTAAATCAAGATCGGTGTTTTTACTTAAATCTCTACAAGTTTATTCAATAGACAGGGTAATAAAATTATGCCGCCGATCTCGTCAGACGATCTAAGCACAAAGAACTCAGAAAAAAACCCGACTTGATTGTTTTATTGTCCTGTTGCAATGATTTAAATAAAGGTATCCTCGGTTGAATTAACAGAAACATCTGTAGATTTTTTTTTATAAAATAGTCATCACTATATATATATATATATATATATATATATATATATATATATATATATATATATATATATATACATGTGTGTGTGCGTGTGTCTACGTATGTATATTTCATATATACATTATGTATAGACGTGTTGCATATATATATATGTATATAAATCAACACACACACATGCATATATATATATATATATATATATATATATATATATATATATCTCAGAGCATTAATTTAGAAAGATTGACTTTTAAAAATGAAAAGTTGTTGTTTGAAACAAAGGCATACGATTTTAAAAATATTTTCCATAATCTTTAGATGATGAAAATTAAAGTACATGAACACGGAAGACAATCATCAGCAAAAATATGAATATTGGTTTGAAATATATTGCTAAATAGCACATCAAATATTCAAGTTTAAAGACCTTTAAACGATATGAAAAATGATAAATAAAGGTTGTCGCGAAAAGAGAATTAACTAATATAATGAACGCATTAAAGGGAGATAATTATTGTTATTTTTTATATATATGTATATTATATATATATATTATATATATATATAAATGATATCATATATGCATATAATAAATATATTGTATAAATTATATATATATCATATATAATATTTATATGTATACAATATATATGAAGTGTTATATTTATCATATATATTATACATATAATATTGATAAAATATATATATTTCATTGATAATATATATTAAATATTTCATATATATAAAATATTCATATATTGAACGCATACTATATATATTAAAAATATATTATATGTATTATATTTATTACGCATATATTATATTCCTATATATATTAAATATATCATATATATTATAAATCATAGTTATATCCTAAATATATATGTTAAATATATCATATATATTATAAATCATAGTTATATCCTAAATATATGTTAAATATATCATATATATATATATATATATATATATATATATATATATATATAAATCACTATGCTGCGAGAGCCCCGATTCGAGGAGTGCTGAGCACAATGTCTCATTGATTTAGACCTGAATTGTCGGAAGCGCCTCGTCTATTTTCTTTTTGGGGAAGGGACCAACGCTAGCTTAATTGTACTTTAAGACCTTGTAGACCCGGCCAGACCACTGATGAAAAATACTTGAGATGAGAAAACCGGTAGTTGTTGCTTGCCAGCTCACCAAGTGATGATAGACCGCCGCAGGAGCCCGGCCTGCGAGAGGGACTGCCGGTGGAGATTGACATTTGTTCTCTGCTACCGATATAATGAAACTGGTCATTTGTCCCGGCATTGTGCGGGAAACGGAGTCGGGGACAAGGTGCCAGCGGCAATCTCTTCCCGAAACAGAAATTAGATGAGGCGCTTCCGACCATTCAGATCTATATCAATGAGACATTGTGATCAGCACTCCTCGATTCTGGGTTCTCTCGCAGCATAGTAGGCGCGGACCTCTGCCGCATTTGGAAGAAGAAGACTACATGGGTAACCAGCCTCAGTGGAGAGACGCGGACATGTTGCGGGGTGGGCGTTGTAAATAATTCGCACTGGAACTGGAAATTCGGCTTACGTCGAAGCGCTGGTAGAACGCTTTGATCTGCTTCTAAGCTCTGATGACATCAGAGCCCTAGGTTTTGCTCACATAACGCAGACGGGGGCGGTTACAGTTTCAGGAGAAGTTTCCAGTCTGCGCTTCTTTGAAGATTGATTAGCCAGACATTATTGTTGAATGTGACCAGCAGCAGAGGGCTTGGCCATATATATATATATATATATATATATATATATATATATATATATATATATATAAATATTACTAGTCTACACGGTTTGGTCAGAATGTTATATTAGCTATGGAATTCACGTATGAGCGTAACACTTAAAACGTAAAGAAAATAGCTTTTTTTTACATAACAGAAACATTTCTATGAAAGTATATTAAAATGAAAAAAAGAATATAGATACGTTGCTATGAGTCGATTTGTTTATTATAATTGATCAATATTGAAAATTACAGTTACTGAATTATAAGTGTTTGGCCATACTTATAGGTAAATGTGCATTGAACAGATACCATAATACTTATTACAATTAAATGCACATTTTGATATATCTGCCTTTTTGTACAACGTTCATTTCTGTATTACGTTAAAGTTATGTTGAACTCCACTCTTCCCATGTTAAATAATAATTTCGAAACATTAACGTTAATATTTCAGTGCACAGGTCAAAATCTGCAAAAGAAGCGATTTGTTTTTATTTGTTTACGTGTTATGTGTTAATGTTTACGTGCACATGCGCAATGGAGTGTTGTAAACCGGAAAGTGGGGTAAATACATCGTTACGAGGTCATTTGAGTTCTATAATATAATATAGATATATAATAATAATAATAATAATATAGATATATAATATGTCATATATATATATATATTATATATGTATCATATAGCCTTTATATTATATATTTATATTATATGGAATACATATACTATGCATCATAAATATAATTATATATTATATATCATATATATTATATATCTACTATATATATTCATGTCTATCATATATATTTTTTCTGTATCATATATATATATATAAATATTATATATATGTCACATATGCTCGTGTGTAATTCGCTATATATCTAAATATATATCATGTATATATATATATATCATGTCATATATATTATATATATCATATTTTATATAACATATACATATCCTGTACGTATATATATATATATATATATATATATATATGTATTATATTGTATACTACATTAAATATCACATGTATATGCGTTATATTATATATATTATTCTTTTTAATTTGGCCATTGTAATATATACTAGTTGCTGCACCTCGTCGGCACACACAAACACACAATAGCTTTTACTCAATATCAAGTACTCTCACCATTGTCTTACTGTCAACGCTTACCATCACTGCAAAAAAAAACTTGACTATGGGCAAGGATAATGAGTAAACGTGTAATAAAATGATGGTTAAAATTATTACAAACTGACCCGGATTCGAACTTGGAATCTTTTGATTCCCATGACATGGGAAGGTAACTTTTTCGACATGTTTACGAAACGACGCAAAAACCCTTATTTCGGGCTTCTTGTGTGACTCGGTGTTATTCGTTACGAACCATATATTGATAAGTACAATCTTGTGACTCACAGCTTTCAGGGGAAAAAAAAGAAATTTTCAATTCGGTGCATTTGTTCAAAGCTATATCGGTATATAGGCACACACATACATACATAAATAAACCTTTAGAATATCATTAAGAGTATAGATATATGTGTCGTATATATATATATATATATATATATATATATCTTGTATATATAAACATTATATATATCATATATGTATTTATTATATATATATATACATTATATAGGTATGTATATTTTAACTATATATACATATATATTATAAACTCTATGTATTTATTATATACACATGATATATATAATATACACATTATATTTAAAATGTATACCAACCAAGGTTCGTGGCGTAGTGGTTACAGCTGTGTGAGTTGAGCCGAAAAAAAAGTTTTAGTAGGCAGGCCATATCGAAGGCCGTAAAGAAAGTGGGGTATGTGAATAGTGTTGGTTTGGTAAAAAAAATAAGAAAATTGTAAACGCAAAAAAAAGATAAAGATAAAAGTTTTTAAAAAAATGGTAGTAGGGAGGCAGGCTCGAACCCATACCGAGAAGTAGGAAAACAAAGTGAAAAAAAAACGTGGCGTGTTAGCTGTTGTGCCCGTTGCCACCCTGGTTGTGACGTAGGTTTTAATAAAAGCTATGCAATCGAAAAGTGGCGATGACTTTCGAAAATATCAGTGAAAACAGCGACCTCTCCCTGTAAAAAAGTACCCAGTTGGGGGTGAAATAATTAATGTTTCTAGCGAATGTTTCGATATCTTTCGTCCGGAGGGTCGAAAATTAAAATTTTCCCAGTCTCGTGAAAATATGTCGCTTGTGCCAAAGTTTTTGCAAGACATACATACATACATGCATAATTTAAACAGACAGGAGATATGTGTACTATTGGCTAGCTTGGGTGCTGGCGTTGCCCGAGTTTTTGTAGGTGTGTGTTGAGTAAAAAATAAAATAAAAAGTCAAAGTAGCAAGCAAGCTTGAATCCGTATCTTGAAGAAGGAAAAGAACGTGAAAAAAATGGTGACGTCTTTGCTGTTGCATTCATCAACAAACCGAAAATGTTGAAAGTCTCAATAAAGGGAGTGACTTTCTTAAATATCAGCGGAAAATGCAACCGCTCCTTGTAGAAAAGTGGACTGTTGACGGTGAAGGACTTAATATTTTTAGGTAATTTTTCGATATTTATCGTCCGAAGTGTTGTTCTTATAACAATACCAAAGTCGTAAATATAGTTCGCCTCGGTTACAAGTTTACGCTAAACAAATATACATACACACATACATACATACATACATTTAAACAGACGGGTGAGGTTTATAATATAGATTACATATTTCTATAGAGTATATATATATATATATATAATTGTCTACATATTATACACACCAGCAGGAACTGAAAATTTCACAGGACATTCATTCATATGTAATATATTGATGTTGTTCAGCATTAAGAAAGACGCTTTGATATTAGTATTATCATTATTGATGATGTTCAGCGTTAAGAAAACGCACTGATATTATTGTGGCTTTTTTGTTAACACTACAAAAGTATTTATCTTAGCTAGCACGAACGCCCGAAAATGCCCGGTCGTCTTAAATATGAGATTTTAATTCCTGCAGATTTCTCCTATATTATTAAAGAGTAAAAGTTCAATCGATGTTGATATATTAGTAGCGGGGGTACCCGGCGTTGTCTGGGTGTTTGGAGGTCTGTGTGGACGGGGGGGGGGTTAATCTAAACGAAAGTAATTCAAGTAATAACCCTATTAAAATATTATTTTTAAAAAATGTTAAAACTTCTTTAAAAAGTCGAAAAATCTCTTAAAATCTGAAAAAACCCCAAATAAAACGCGAATGTTTTGAAAAAAAAACGAACGTGATGCAATGCAAATGATTTTAAAAATTTAAACAAATCTGAAAAATAAAACACAAACAAAAAAACAGCGAACGTGAAAAATAATAAGCCTGCTTCAATGTTAAAACTTTTAAAAATCGAAAAAAAAAGACATCTCGCTTGAACTTACAACCGTTAGATAATGATTCGGCGTTTTAATCAACTGAGCTAATAAGAAGTTGAAACAATTGATCTGATGGTTTACGACCTTTGATGTGTTGCCATAGATAATCGTGCCATTTGATATATCAAGAGCAATTGCCCTAGAAAGGGCGCTTTTGTCGAGAGATTCACTAATTATATGAGATATAAACGTTAGCACATCTGCTACAGATCTAGCAGAACAGAAACCATTTTGCATGTCACTAAGAAGCTTATTTCTGCTGAGGTGGTTGACTATTAATTTTTTTTGTGCAAGTTCGGCATCGGCAAATGTTGTGGACATTCTCCGGCATCCAAGCACTGTTCCGAACTTCGCCGGCTGTCGGAAAAAATCCACTTCTCATCAGTTGTCACAATCTGCTCGGGAAATGTGTCGATTTTGTTGTGCATAATGAGTGTAGAAGATTTTTTTGATAACCGTTCAATTAATGGCTTACTAATTTATCCATATTTTATTTTATTTCCCTATTTGCTTTAAATGGCGAAGGAATATGTAGTTGTCGACCTCGAGTAAGACAGCAACTTAGCGTTATGTTTTGCGAGGATCGGCTTCAATTAAGGATTTCAAATATCTGTTATCAACCGCAGTCGGTCGGATACGATCCTTTAATTTTAAAGGCTCTCGTCACAATTTCGAAATATCTTGAACCACCGATTAGCCACAGGTTCGTTAGTGGTTCCTAGGCAAAACGCATTATTGATATCACGAGCTGTCTAAGCAGCTGTTCCTAGTTTGTACTGGAGCATGGAAAATTATAAAGAGATTGAGAACGATATCAAATAAGATGATTCTATACAGCGACAAACGTTCTTACAAAAATTTATATAACATGGCTATATATATGAATGAATTAAATCTGAAATCATATATAAAATAACATGTATAAGAAAACGATATTGTTTGTGCAGCAACCTAATTATTTATATGTCAAGGTAATTCCGCAAAATAAATTACATTCAAGAGTTAAAATTTAAAAAATTCCAATGAAATTTCAAGATAATTCCAAATTCAAGAAAAATTCAAAGAAAGATAATTCCAATAGCAAGATAATTATTTTAAAAATGTGTCCTGAGTCTGGTGTAGATAAAACTACTTCGACACAATATTGGAATTTAAGGAACAAGTACGCAACCATATAGAATAATATTATAATATGGCCGCCAGTTATAAGCTCTAAACGTCGTAATTGTATTGAAAAATATTATTTCATTATGGACAAGTAAATATCACAGAATTATTTATGAACTTTGGTCTTAAAATCTAAATATTTCATCTATTCAATCGATATGTCACATTTTATTTATATAGTAATTCAAAGGTGAAACCTTTGTTTATTTGTGTTATTTAAGCTAATGTTTGTTCTGAAAAAAGTTTAACCTCGATCTAACCTTTAACCTTCCGTTGTAATGTTAGTGGTTTTATAAATGATGAGAAAGGCAATAACAATTAAAATAAATATTTATTAAAAAATTATATAAGAGGTAATTGAGCAATCTTTGCTCATGGCAGGACAGGTTGAGAACGATCATCTGTTTCGCATGTTTGCGTTTGACTATCTTGTAAACAGCTTCGTTGCCCGAATGGGAAGAGGTGGACGGACATTTCGTCATGAAATAGTTCATTGTTTCTGGTAATCAAAGTGCGCCCTAACAGCTTAAGAAGCGCATTTTAAACGATGTGAATTCAAAACTGTGATCTCTTGAGCGACAGCAGATTATTCACCATTCCTTATGGATTATTTAATAAATAGGATCCAATAGTTAAAAATGAAAAATAAACTTATTTTTGAAAATATAGAGGGAGACAGACAGACATAAGACGTTTTATATATTAGATTTTTAATTGAAATCGTATTATTTCTATCATAAGGTCTATATATAACATGTTGTACGCAAAACTAAGAGCTGATGTAACCTTAGACCTGTACATGCGCTGTCTTTTAAAAGGGTCAACGCAAAACGCGGTGCTCATGACTGGCAGAGGTTTAGTGACCACCCCTTATTTTTGGATATAGATGTTTTGCGCATGCCTATTGATAGCGTGGACTTAGTGGTTTCTGATTACAATATAAACGCGTGATTTTTTTTTCAAACTTTTGTTGTAAGTACATTTAAACACGTGCGTTCAACGAAGAAGCATGATGGATCCGCAAAATATTCAAGGAAATATCTCCCATGAGGAGATGGAGGTAAATTTTATTATGTTATTTATATTTTTATTTCCATTTTTAAATTTCGTGATTTTATTTTTACTAAAAAGAGCGTATGAAATTATTTTACTTGGTTTATCTCATTTTGGACCTGTATTCATAATACCCCTTTTCTCATATATATATATATATATATATATATATATATATATATATATATATATATATATATATTTGTGTTCATGATGCCCCTCTCTCTTATATATATATATATATATATATATATATATATATATGTATATATGTTTGTGTGTGTATATATAAATACATACATATATACATATATATTCATGTTTATATGAGAGAGATTTATACTAATCCATCGCATTTTGGACCTGTATGCATAACGTCTCTCCCCCCTCTCTCTCATATATATATATATATATATATGTATATATGTATGTATTTATATACATATATATATATTTATATACATACATACTCCTATTAATTTGTTTTTCTTTTGTGTGTATTGATATTCATATAAAACCCCCTCCTTTCTATTTATTCAAAAAAGAAAATACAATTTTCTTCTATATGGCTTGTGGGATTGCATTCACTAGCAACAGATCTAGCTAGTTTGCACATTCTTTTAAAAATTCATTTTAATTAATTTCTTATTAGTTTCTGTGGTTTTCTAATGAGATACTCATATTCAGTTTACTATTATGTTTAATTATATTCATGCTGATATTCGTCATGACCCATACTTGCATAATATTTGCGTAAAAATTTTATAGTAAACACAATTTTTTTCCATATATATTTATGTATACGTATATATTTTTGTTGCACAAATTCTGACTATCAAACTCCTTCAAGAAATTTTGGTCTATAGACATAGAACTTCATATATAGGACATTTGAATCCATTCAAAACTTTATATTTGGGTTTTAGCGCTGAAAAATCGGTGCAAAACTGTGAAAATTAAAAAAAAAATGTGCCAGGTGAAGGTCAAACGTTAGCATTACGAATGCATAACGTATTAGCTATTGGTTCAAGTTTTAATTTTTAACCTTGCAATAAACATGTTTTCATAGCCCAATCATTGACGGCATTGGCAAAATAAATCGTGAGTTGTACATTGTGGTTTCGATTCCAGGTGGTGGCGCATGTGTCTTTTTATACTTTTTAAATCATTGCTGTATATTGCATGCAATCTATCTATATCTATAAAAGTGAAAATATCTGCCTGTTGTTTTCTATGGTAAACTAGAAAGCCATTGCTTTACATGTTCACACTTTTTAATTTGTCCCTGCGCGAAAGAACAGGACACATAATGTTTTAAATAATAATAATATTAATAGTAGAATAACAACAACAAAATTTTCGCTGGCGAGGACTACTATTGACTGTAACCAGATATACAGTCCTTTTGAAATTATAATCTCTATTTTTCTCGTTATGTACTGAATATTTGTTAATGAAATCTATATGAAATATATTCCTTATTAAATTTTACAGATTTTCTATTCAAAAAGAATTTTTAAAAAATTTAATCTAAAAAGTTATTTTAAAGTCATCGTTAAAAATCAGATTTTCTCATTATTCAGACCTGTATTACACAGAGAGGGGTGCAAAAATGAGTTGTGGTGTGAGAAAAATACAAACTGAAAAGGAGAGAATATTTAGACTTGTAAGAATACACAGAGGGGGTTGCAAAAATTGGTTGTGGTGTGAGGAGAAATACTAACTGAAACAGAGAGAATATTCATACATGTAATAATACAAAGTGGGGGTTGCAAAAATGAGTTGTGGTGTGAGGAGATATAAAACTATTATAGAGGGAAGGTGAGTTTTTAAATATAATCTTAAAAAAATAAGATACAAGATAGAAAAGCATTTCATCCAAGGCATGAAAATTGTTAAACAAAATGTTGTTACTATAGGCTTTAAAAATAAAAGTACAATATTCAATTTGAAATTTATATATCTTCAAAGTTAACTTATATAAATTTTAGAAAGTAAGGTATAAAAATTTAATTTAAATTGAATCAAAAAATTACCTTGGGTTTAATTTATGTAATATAAATTGTGTTGCAGCTTAAAAACATTATCTTTCATCTAGCAATTAATGAGATAGATATACAATTTTCAATGAGTTTTTTTAAGTGCAACAGAATGGACATTGCATAAAATAAATCCAACGTAATTTTTAGATTCGATTTAAATTAAATTTTTATAACTAACTTTGTAAAATTTCTATATATATATATATATATAGATAAATTTTATATATATATATCCATACATTTTATTTATATATATATATATATATATATATATATATATATATATAAATTTTATATATATATATCCATACATTTTATTTATATATATATATATATATATATAAATTTTATATATATATATCCATACATTTTATTTATATATATATATATATATATATATATATATACATAAATTATATATATATATATACATGTATATATATAAATTTTATATATATATATACATATATATATATATATACATAAATTTTATATATATATATACATGTATATATATAAATTTTATATATATATATACATATACATGTATATATATAAATTTTATATATATATATACATAAATACATATACATATATATATATATACATAAATACATATGTACATAAATACATATATATATACATATATATATACATAAATATATATATATATATACATATATATATACATAAATATATATATTTACATACATATATATATACATAAATATATATATTTACATATATATACATAAATATATATATTTACATATATATACATAAATATATATATTTACACACATATACATAAATATATATATTTACACACATATACATAAATATATATATTTACACACATATACATAAATATATATATTTACACACACATATATATATATATATATATATATATATATATATATATATAATTTGAGGTTGTGATTTTTCAAATGTAGGGTAACCAGTGAAATGTAACGAGGTTAATACAAGAGTGCTCAATGCGGAATAGAGCAAGTTGCATTTTCAATTTGCCTTTACATAAGCAGTAATTTCTTGCTGCATAATCCTAATCAGGTTTCCGTCTGCTAGTATTTATTTAAGATTAGGACTCCGCTTTCGAAAATAAGCGTTGTTGCCTAAAGAGGTCTGTGGTTACTAAATACTAGAAAACAAAAACATGCTAATGACTGTGTAGCAACAAATTACACTTAGTAAAGACAAATGCAAAATATATAAATACACATACACACGCATATATATATATATATATATATATATATATATATATATTAGTGTTAGGACGATTAATAGAAATCGGAACCATTTGTGCCTATTTTCCTATGCAAAGAACGATAATGGAATCTATGTTTGGATTTAGGCACAGATAAAGAGTGGGGAAGATTATTGACAGTAGTTTAACAAAACCGTGTATTAATTTATTTTCGCGGACTAATTTCAAAACCTTTGGATTCGGCATAACTTAAAAAGGGTTGATTTGCCGTAAAACAAAAACAGCCAACCAACCATATATTAGTGATTAGACGATTCCACTATTTTTTTCCGATTCTGATAATTTCCAATTCTTCTTGAGTCTCTACATTTTTTACAACCAATTTGTTATTTTTTCTCGATTTCCGTAAAAACAGTTAACGCTTATCATCGAGTTGCGTCTTGGCCTTGAAAAGTGGTTATGCCTACGGAAATAATTTTTTTTTTAAATAATCAGTAGGCATATATTTTCTCAAACGTAAAACCCACTTTTCTGGGGTGGGGTTATTATTGATTTAATTTATAATGAAAACATATTTGTTATTTCATTATTAATACAAGCCGTGGGAGATTTTGTTTTAAACATAAGAAAATAAAAATAATAAAAGGAATGGTTTTTCATCAGAAAATAAGCACAATCTTTTCAGCTTGATGATTAATACGTGTTGGTGTGTCTTACGATGATGGTCGTTATTAGTGATGAGATGATTTCAATATTTTCTCGATTCTAATACAATTCCCGATACCGTACTAAATTCCCGATTCCGATAAAATTACTATTTACGAGTTTCTAAATATTTAACTACAGTTGCTGTAAATGCATATGGTTGTTTACGATCAATAAATATTTATTATTTTCTTCTTATTATTACAAACGGTGGAAGATTTCGTTTTAAAGAAAATCAAATAAAGAAAATGATAATTAAAAGTAATTATTGAATGAAACTAGTTTAGTCTTGACAGCATTGAACGCGACCGACCACTTTTGTCCCCATTCCACCACAGATTGGAGGTCTTCCTCTAGTGTTTCTGCCGTTTCTTTAAAAATGTGTTCATTCGTCTTCCTGTCGTGCCTGCCATAGAGTGTAGTGTCATCAGCATATATACCCATCTCAGAGGCAATTTTGTCGGGGAGGTCATTTATGAATATCAGGAACAATAGAGGTCCAAGAATAGAACCCTGGGGCACCCCCGCATTTATATCATATTGTTTAGATGTATGACCGTCGAGGACAACCTGGATTTTTCTCTTATCTAAGAAGGATCTTTTTAATAGTATATATATATATGTTGTTTTCAAGTCGGTTTCTATTTAACCCATAGTTGGGACCTTAACAGGTACTACCAATACGGGTCAAAGTGGACCTGGGAGCAATGGTAATTAAAGGGTTGCTCAACCCTCCCCAAATCCCGCAAGCTGGGGCCGCACCACTGGATATATTTTAAGGTCATATCAAGGACCGAGTAATATATGTCTATAATATAAACCTGAATGTGTGTGTGTCTGTGTGTGTGTATGTGTGGTCACGAATAGGCTCCTATATGGTTGACTATTTTAAAAAACTGATTACATATAATGATAGAAAATGTATCGAGACACAAGAATGGGTATGTTTGATCTGGCAGAACGGTGGTTCATTAAAATTGTGGGGTCTGCGTTCGCGCCTGGTCAACAAAGTAGGGAAATAAAAAATGTAAAAATAAAAATAACGTTTACAATTTTTTTGATACAGATGTACATAATAATACTTGGATAAGTATGTTTTAAATGAAATAGGGATGGTATGATAAAATTGTGGGGTCTGCGTTCGCGCCTGGCCTCCATAGAATGGAAATAGGCACACATTTTAATAATGACTTTTCATATCTATCTGCGTAAGTATACTTTGATAATTATGTTTCACTTTGAAGAAATATGGTATGAGAAAATTATGGAGTGTTCGTTCGCGCCTGACCTCCATAGAATGGAAATATTGTTACATGATCAGGGCTGTCCCCTTTTCATGTAAGTATAAAAATAGAGAGATTTAGTTAAATGTAAAAATGAAATAGAATAGATGAAATTTGAACTTTGTAATTTAGGTTTAGAAATAGATTGCGAGAGAGAATTAGAAAATGGAATGTAAAAACAAACCATTGTTTAACTTAGAGATAAAATAATTTTAAGAAAAGGAAATTTAACCTATATTTTCAGTAAGCTATATTTCCAATATGTTAAAAACACGTTTATTAAATTATCCTATAGTTGCATTTTTCATTCAATTTCATAACAGAATTGACAATTGCATATTCCTTTTCTTAAAAACAATATGTCACAAAGTTTAACAAGGTTTTTTTTTTAATAAATTTCCACAGAATATTGTGGTACGTGTTTCAGTGTGAACAGTATGTTATAATAAATTATGGGGCTTATCTATTTTATTTTTACTTTCATCATATTTTGCTTTGTTATTTTGGTTTTGATACCCCCTAATTCGGAGCTATCTCTTTACAAGCTTCCATTTCATAACCTATCATACTTTCGTAAATCAGAGTCCCATGAAAAAAAAACACCCGTCTAGCTGAAACCACTGTCAATAATTTTCCCCACTCTTTATCTGTGCCTAAATCAAAACGTAGATTCCATGAAAAAATATTCTTTCTCAGAGGTGCATGTTTCCTTTTTCTCACCTGACTACAACTTGTATGTCTTCAAGTCCAACAAAAACAAATTCCTGATAAAACGCCTCCATTAATAAGACTCATTATCAAATCTCCATTCCTAACGATTACTACGATATTATCCCATTGATTACTGTACACGCAATTACCCATATCCCCGAGTAGCTTTCAGGCATTGACAAGTGGTGACTATAGTGTAAAAAAATCTGAATACGTTTTTAGTATAAAAAATATATTGTCTGTCAATAATAAATTTATTTAGTTTTAGCACCACAATCAATAAAACGCAATAAAAAGATATCTGTTTGTCTCCCGCTTTTTACCCCCACCCCCCAAAAAGTTCTCGGTTTTGGTGTATATTCGCATCTCATTTATAACATTATTACAAAGGCATAAGTTTCTTCTCTATTAAAAAAATTATGAGCAAGTTTCGAAATGTGTATTTTGTATATAAATTTTCGTGAGATACAAATAAAAAAATGAACATATTTATTATTTAGCGATTTGGGTTCCACGTTCTCATTTTTCGTTAATCGAAATTATAACCTTTTGTTGCGAAAAGAAAAACTGATTCTCCAGTTTTTAGGCACTTGCTTTAAACAGTCTGAAAAAGATTTTCGCATATAAATTTAACGTAAAATTATTATCTCTTTCGAACCAGACAATGTTTTAAGAACCGGTAACGGATAATTTTCTTTTGTTTTAAATCCGGCCATATTCACGTTGCTGGTTTAATTTTAGTGTAAAATATATTATCGGCAAAAGTTATGAGATACGACCCCTTCCTTTGAATTACCCTAAGTCCGTGTGATAATACGAAGAAGCGATTACTTCTGGTTTTATGATCTTGCTGATTAAACTTTCGAGGTTAGTGGTAACAAAATTTAGTTAACTATTTTAAAACAAATAGAATTGCCCGGAAACGAGTGATGTTTTTACGTTAGATTTATTAATTTACGAAAATTGGGCAACGGAAGACAAATAACTATTCAATAAAAGTCGATTCAAAATAAATTTAGAACATATTTTTCAATTTATTAGAATATCGAATTGTCCTAAATCTACATACTAGAAGATCATTAGAAAAACCTTTCACAAACACATATATATTCTCTTTCAATGAAAAAAAAAATAGTTAATAACAATGAAGAGAATGGTATCTTAAGTAATACGGTGTTAATAATATTTAAGTCATTAACATTTCTTAAGTTATTATGAAAAGTCATTAAATATTTCAAAATTTTTTATGAAAAGTCATTAAATATTTCAAAATTATTATGAAAAGTCATTAAATATTGTAATGGTAACTTAAGTAATACGGTGTCAATAATATTTAACTTGTAAAATTTCTTAAATTATAATGAAAAATCATTAAAATTTCTTAAACTATAATGAAAAGTCATTAAAGTTTCTAAAATTATAATGAAAATCATTAACATTTCTTAAATTATTATGAAAAGTCGTTAAATATTTTAAAATTATTATGAAAAGTCATTAAATATTTCAAAATTATTATGAAAAGTCATTAAACTTTCTTCTTGTTTGCCAATTTTCTGGAGTATATCTATTTAAATCAAAAACTATTTTTGGTACAAGAAAATTAAAAGCACGAGGAAATCATTGAATTAAGTTTCCATTTTCTAAATTTAATAAAATAAATTTAAATTAGGTAAATATTGCAGCAGGACCGTTTTATTTAGATTGCTTTTCCAGATTATTATGGCCCTGTCGGTGGGGCATTAGAATACACCGACTGCTTCCCCGCAGAGGGTAAAAGTCTCTCAATGGGGGTCCTGGATATGACCTTTAACTATATCCAGTGGTGAGGCCCCAGATTGCGAGCTTTGGGGAGTGTGGAGTCACCCCTTTATTACCATTGCTCCCAGGTCCACTCTGACCCGGAGTGGTAGTACCTGTTAGTGTTCCAACTATGGGTTAAATAGAAACCGACTTGAAAACTACAAATATATTCTATTAAAAATTTTGTCTTCAAAATCTTTGGATTCGGCATTAAATAACCAGAAAAGGGTTGATATGCGGTAAAACAACCAACCAACCAGATTATTCTAAATAAATGTTTATTATAAAATACCTATTGAATAAAACATAATTTTGCTTTGCGATGCTTCTACAGAATTTGAACCTAACCAAACTGACCTTTTCCACATTCAAACAAAGGGACTTCTATCTATCTTAAACTAGAAAAATGAGAGCTTACCTAATTTTTGTTGAAAATGTCATTTTTACCGGTGATATTATTACCGTGCCATTTTTTCTGGTGCCATTTTTACCGAGCAGTTATGAATTCACATAAAAATTGCAACGGTATAAATGAAATACATTTCCGATTTTACCGATTGAGTAAATACTTTCCGGAATATTCATTTTAAAATATGTTCCTCCCATTAGTCATTTTAAATTTGGCGGTGAGGTGTTAGCCATATTTTTAAACTAGATGAAAGAGAGCTGAGCTCGACATTTTTCACGGTCCAAATTTTCTCTTACTAAACTGGAGTTTTTCCCAATTTATTCATTCTTACCATTTCAAGGGTTGCAAATTTTACCCTATTATTTCTTCTGCCATTTTTACCGAGCATCAAAAACAAAATTACAGAGTAAAATATTACAAAATATTTGTTTTTAAATATTTTTGGAGAGAGGGCTTAGTTTATTTTAAAACAAGCGTGTCCCTCTAAATCCCTCTTCAATTTTTTTTAAAAACCTATTTTCAAGATATAGATTAGGGATATTGTAAATATCATGACACCTCGAGTAAATGGGGTATTGTGGTAACTGAAGTGATTCTAGATAATGTAAGATAGAGAATGACAAACGACACTTACTTTCCTACACTGTTTATTGAATTTGACCTAATTTATTCAAAGATGTTATGTATTTATACACAGTAAATAATTGAAAGTGTACTACATGTTCAAATATTATAATTTGTCCTTTGTTCTTTGTCAATGACAGAAAAATCCTTCTAGACTAAGACAAGGTTCATTGTCCTTCCCATCCACAGTATCCGTTTAAAAAGTGTTGAATTAACTATATAAAAATTGACCGTGTGTCTAACTCTGCCCTCGATGGAGAGGGTTACAAGTAAAAACGATTAAGGACAAATAAACTCACGAACTCCAGACAAATGAGATGATTTATATTTTAGCCGATTATGCGAGCATATTGAAAAAAAGGTATAATTCAGAATTAAGAGTGTAGTATCAGTTTAGTATATATATTTAAAGAAAAGTTGTTTTCATTTCCCGAGCATTATGAATAATTACGGATGTTCATTAAATTCCTTTATAACGAACATGAAGTTTGGCTGGTAAGTTAATAAAATCCACACAAATAAAAAACGCCCAGAACTTTACTACTATAGCATTTTTATTAACTACGCTAAAACTGCAGAAGTACCCGTATATGGAGGTTAATTTTATATTCAGTTTAGAGGTAAAACAGACACTAAATTCTTGTTAATTCTTTTGGGGGACGCTAAAAGGTACGCCAGTGCACTAAATCATCAGTCCTTCATAAATCTTCGGAATCGAATTCGAGGTTTTGCTTTATAAACAAAACTAACGTTTTTGATAAATCACTGTGTAGCATACCACCAAAATATTTTTTCTGAATAAAAATGAATAAAGTTTGTTTTTGCGAGAATCTTTGCACATTTATCTAGCAATGAAACACAACAATTATATATGAAGCAACACGTTTAAAAATCAAACATATGCAATGTGTGACGTTTTTTTTCTCAAGGCAAACTGACTTGTTTAGATTTATTTGTGTGTGGCATACCGCAAAAACATTGTTATAAAGAATGCAATTGAATACATTTATTTTTACAGGAATCGTGATACATATATCTAACCAATAACCATGAATCTACATGTGTAAAACCACGTGTATTATTAAAAAACATCAAAATTATGCAACGGGGATAAATTTGATTTTTATTTTCTAAAACGAAACCAAATGTTTTGCTAAAATTGTTTGTGGCGTACCACTTAAATATTTTTCCGGTGTGCTTGTAAAGATACAGTGGACGTCAATTTTTAAAATATATTGTTTTAAGAAAAACCAACATTACGTACTTAGTTGCATGCCGAAAATAGTAATATATCCCAAAATTACGAAATATCATGTCAAGTAGGAATTTATTTATATTTAAAAGTAATTTTTACGGAAATGTGTGTAAAATCGTTGTAATCTCCTCGAATGTGTTAACCAAGATAAAAATTCTGATTTTTAGTTGCCCACAGTAGCGTTAAAACTCGCACCTAAATTTTACATTCAGTGTATGATTTATTGGTGAAATCGTCCTCAACGCATAAAAGATTCTTTGATTGACAGTAAAATGCTTTTTTATATATAGAAGACCCCCTACTTATCAAGTCCCTAAGCTATTCGATAGACTGTTCGTCACTGGGAAAGCTGCATACTAATATTGATAATAGGAATTTGGTAGAATTTTATTATATAACAGGGCATCTTAGCAAGATTATCTACATTAGACTTGAACACGACATTGTTGTAGAAAAACACTCGTCTAACTGAAGCCATTATGAATAATTTCTCGCTTCTTTTCCAGTGCCTAAACTTAAACATAGATTCCATGAACAAAGCTCCTTTCTTTGCAATAGGGCAGGTCGACTTGAAACTTTTTTCAGAAAATGAACATGGCACTGGTGATGCTAGTTGGGATTTGATGTTATAAAAACATATACCCAAAATTAGATTCCCATCTTGTACGGAAAATTGAGCATTTAATTTTAAAATCGTGTAGAAAAATGCTGAAAAATCTTTCATTTTTAAAAATTTTTTCACAACACTGACTTTGAAATTTCATTATTTTTATAAAAAATTCAATTTAAATTGATGTATTTACATGAAATACATTGAAAGAAAAATAAATACATGAATTTTAATTATGAATCACAACTAGCAAAATATCTCAATATTTACTGCATTGATTAAACAAAAATTGTAAAAAAAAGCTAATTAGCAACTAAGTCTTTTAAATTTCACAATTCAAAAAGATATGTGGAGATGTATTACACAATATAACTATTGATATAAGTTACAGAACCATGTATTTTATTTTTTTCTTAGAGACATTAATATAAAGTTATAATAAAACTAATTTGTTCTAAATAATTTCCTTTTTAGGAAAATGAAGGTCTATTTGCTTGCACGATGGCTTTGTAATAATGTGCCTATGTCTTGCTTCCTGTCCATATACAACTTTTTGATAAAACAAAACAATCAAATTTGACCAGTGTGTCGCTGCAAAATTGATAGCAGTAATCATTTTTACTTTTTCTTTTTAAGTTGTTCACTATTTCTGGAAAAAAGCAACACGAAAAAGCAAAACAATTATGTGAAAACACTTATTTTTAAATATTTTTTGCGATGTAATATGAATAAAACTAACTATTGTTTGGGTAAATAAAGAAAACTAATAAAATTTAATGGATAAATATGTATTTACTTAATGGAAAAACTCCTTTAAATGCCTTCTTCTCTAGCATCAAATTCATCTGAGTTTATCATCGATATTATATTTTCCGGAAGTAGTACAAAAGCGCTATATTTTGAACAGTTTAAAACAGTAATTTGGATTTCAGTTAACTGTTTTGTTCTTTGAATAAAAATATACTGTTTTTAGTTTAAAAAAATTGTCTGTTTTGATATCAAACCAACAAACTGCATACATTTGAATGGTAAATTTGACCCAAATGTTTAATTTATCATAGTGTTTGAGCATAGACAACTCTAGTCTATAAACACAATAATCTTGTGGTTTATGTTAGCCATCTTACTTGATACAAGGGCCCAATTTTCTAAGTTAAATTCTCCACAAGAAATGCCAACAGCATACTCAAAAAGTAGCCTCTGGTCTTCACACTTCACTTATTTGTTTCTTCTGCTGTCAAATAATTATGTTCGGGAGGGACACTAATCTTTTAGAATTCTCCTTGAGGCAAATCTTGATTATTATTGATAAAATGTTTCCCAAAAGGACCAGTAAATGTAAAGTTTTTTGTTGTTCAATCAATTGATTTAAAAATTGCTGTGAATTGCAGTTCTTCTAGTGGAACCTGAAAATTGAAAAATGTGCATGCTTAATAATCGAGCCAGATTACATAATAAATACCAATACATTATTTTATTTCAACAAAAAAGAAACATAATTGAATGTGAATCTATAGAATAAATTTTACCTCCTTGTTAGGATGTCAAGTGCAGATTATGTGCCTTGTTTGACAATTTTATGGCTTGCACTTTACTGCAAAGTCATCACATCTCTAGACAGAAAGTTTACAGCTACAAGAAGATACATTAAATAGTCTGTGTAGCTGTTCCTTCATTCTTTTCACTTTGATTGCTGCAAGGGATTTCCTGTCAATCTGTTTGACCCTTTTATTGCAAAATATAGAGACCTACTTTCCTATATAATGTTCCCTTAACAAGGTCAACTGTGGATTGATGCTTGCCGAATATTAACAATTTCCTTGGCAATTAACTTAAAAATCTCACTATTTTTAAGTGGGGATATCTGTTTCCGGAGAAATAGCTAAACTGGATGACTTGTCGTGAATTTGGGGGGTGCTGTTTCATCCAAATGACAAGGTGGACCAGCAAATTTTGTTAACCGCGGTTAAAACTACACGTCGTGCTTTTACATACATTCTAATCTGAAAATTAAAATAAATAAATGGATTATAACTGAAAGAAACTGTATTAGGCTATCTTCCAGTTTCATACGTAAAAAAATAATACTAGTTATAAGAAATAATGAAAAACTTTGTAGAGTTGAATGAGATGTATTGAAGAGAGAGGACCAAACCAAATCAGAAACGTAGTAGTGTTAAGTTTAGATATTTTTAGCAGATTTTAGCTCCTCCTTTGAGAACATGAATTTATTCATGAAGAGATTCATTCTTGTTGTAGCTGTGCCATTTTAAACGAGTGTTTGGTGATTGGAGTTTGAAAAACCAGTCCTTGTGCATCTATGTTACTATACAATTTTTAATAGTATTTTCTAGTTAATTTTATTTTTTTTGAAATTTTGGTTTATTAAATTTTTAGGTGAAAGTACAGAATAGTTAAAATACACACTCCTCATATTAAGAATGGCTCTCAAAATAAACAAGTTATTTTAGCACAATAACATACAAGCACAAACAACGAACGACCTTTAAAGGAGTTTCCTTATTTACTCGTATTAATCTTTGTTGGTTATCTGATTTGAAAACTATAATTTTAGAAGAAAAACACTGTCTAAAACCCATTACTCCCTAAAAATAAAAGAAATGAAAATTTTACATTTTTTCGTAAATAATGTGTAGAATAAAATTGTATAGATTATTTTTTTGTTTGTTTTTATATAAAACTGGAGTATTACCATATTTTAATAAACATTTAAAACAGAATTTGATGTGAAATATAAGGTTTCTGCAAACATATTGTTTTTGACGTTCATTTGAACAGCAAACAATTCCATTATTTTTGCACTAACCTAGTAGAAACACAAATTAAAAAAGATAAGACGAATATGTTTAAATACACTACAGAAACCTAAAATATAATAATATATACTCTAAACAAATCTTTTTCGTTTTTCCTTTCGAAATAATTATGCATGAATCGTAATGTTTTCAAATTAAATAATAAATAACGTTAATTTTCAATATCAATAACGAGCGTGCTTTGCGACGGTGAAATCTAAAATTTTTCTACCCCAAAAAATGTTCCAGAAATGAAAAATCGAACTTTGGTCGTTATTATTTTTAAAAAAAAGCACAATTTTGCCTTTACACTTAATATGTATGTTGTTAATTAATTATCCTCACTCATTTCATTTAAAAATGTAGTTTAAAATATATTCTAAATAATGATTCTATGTTCTTAACTGTACGGATTGTTTCGATGACGGGACGTTCTTAAAAAAATCGCTTAAAAAACTTTTAATCGCTTCAATCTTTCAGTCATTTCCTCAAGCAAAGACAAGGATTTTGAGAAAAATATTTCGTGTATTTCTTTCCTATCTCAAAGCACAACTATCGTCACTATTGGCTCGACGGCGTTCCGAACTCGACCATCCCTACTGTGCAAATCCCTTCCGTTTTCCTGCTTTCAAGCTTACTGCAATATGTTCGTCTTCAAATCCAACGTCCACAAATTATTGATGAGCCACCCTCTTAAGTAATCCAATTTATCAAATTTCCACTATAATCGATTACTGGCAGGCCCCCTCCCCCGACAAGTGTACACTCAGTAACTCTTATATTCGAGTGACCCCGGTCCTTTAAAGGTAGTGACGTCTTTGTAAAAAACAAGCCGGGACAAAAACAGGCCAGCAGAATAGTTCAAGAGATGGACAATTCTAATTAAAAAATTATTCATGGAATTTGCGTTACGATTTAGGCAAGGATCGAGTGTGGGGGGATAGTTAAGAGTGATTGTAGCTTGCATAGAAATGCTCTCATGTGGCACATGATGTTGGCTATTATATGCATGAAATAGAAAAACGTAATCATGAAATGTGGGTCCCGTTTCTTACGTCACTTTGTATGAACAATGGCAACTGATTCGTTCTTTGTTTTCATATCTATAACTGTTTTGTTATTAAACCTGTTTTGTTAAATATACACATTTTTATTTTTCAGACGCTTCCTGAGGAAGAAGGACAGTTATCACCAATAGAATTAATCAAAACATTAGAGTTACAGGGTTCTATTCTGATGGTGCACGTCAATAAACGCAAAGCTTTTCGAAAATGGAAGAAAGCTTTCTTTTACCGAAAAATACATTCCATGCCAAGAGATGCAGACAGACATCACCACTTTGGAATATACACACCATTCAAGAGCGTTGAAGAATTAAAAGAACGTCGACTTCAAAAGAAATATATGATGTTCGAAGCGTTGAACACTTATATACGTTGGTGGTCAGTTGGAGATATTATGACAATACAGACGGCTGTTGAAATTGCGGAAGAGTACATGGAAGATGATTACATTACAAACGAACTACTCATAGACCTATTTCGTTTCAATTGGGAGACTTGGGACCCTATAGAAAGGAATGCACACTTCTTATTGCAAGGCATGATAAGGATCCGTTCCTCAAACAAGGTGAAGAATTTTAATTTCCTGACGGCTGCAAAGGAGATTTCAATGTATATGGATTACACCGAAGAAAAAATCTGGTCTATATTGGCAAAATTAAAATTCAGACAGAAAAAACAAAGAAAAACTCTTTTATTACGATATAAACATGTTACGTTTTATCTTCTTAAATACTTTCGGAGTTTTCTGGAAGCAGGTCCGCCGTGTGAAGTAGCCACTCCATTGCTATCTAAGCTACAACGCTTAATAAGTGAGGAAAGGCGCAGAAACTTGCCGACAACGCTTTTACATCAGGCGGTAAAAGCGTCCTATCCTTTTGGCGTGGAGCTACTTGTCCAATGCGGTGCTGATATTAATGCACCTGATTACCGTAACAATATCCCCTTACATCTTAACATCTTCAAGTGGGAAAGTTACAATAAAATAGCTTCATATCTCGTTCGAAACGGAAGCGAAGTGGACACCAAGAATTACTCTGGACGCAGCGTCCAAACTATTCTACAAGAAAGAAAAATCTTGAAAAATGAATTGGAAAATGTAACTTTAAAATGTCTGGCAGCCAGGGCTATCTCGAAATATAGCATCGGAGTTAAGCAGGACGAGTGTCCTGAAAATTTACTCCATACGATCAAAATACATGGCGGGCATATAGTAAAAAAAGACTGACTTTAGATTAAACGAGATGGGACTTATGTTTAGGTTTACTTTCTAGTACGGGAACTATTAGAGAGAGAGACTATTGGTAAATGCACCAGCCCAGATGTAACAACACTTCTCAATAAAAGGCTCAACGGTGGCATTGTAGAGATGCTGTTTACTTTTTTGTGTCAATGGATTGTAAGCATGGTAAATTGAAAACCATTTTACCAGCAGCCTTTGCAATGTCTTCATTATACTTTTTAAATATATGATGATTGTGAATAGTTGAGGGGTTCGAAAAGAGAGCTCTTAGGTAGGGTACTATTGGTATGAGTAGCGTACTCTTAACATCAATAGATTTTTACAGAATTGACTGAGGATCAAGCAAAACGCCTGAATTTTTTTTAATAAGGGTTAAAAATTTGCATCAATACGGATTCTGTATTTTATAGCATAAATACTTCAATAAATAAATATTTTTCATGAAGTTGTCTTATGTTGATTTTTTAGTGTATATATTCCTTTTTTTCTTTTTTTTTAATTTCAAGACAATATAATAATGATGTCTTAAATATGAATATTCCACACAAATCTAATTTGTTTACACGTAACCCCTTTCATGATGAAGTTCGCTAGGACCCCTGTTGTCTGGAAACTTCAGCTCCATCATCTGGTCCTTCGAAGAGGGTTGTTACATTGAACCCTGTATGCTGAAAGCGAATATTGACGCCGAAGTCAGAAAGAAAAACAGACACGTCAAATTTTATTCTACTTCAGAAATTTATTACACGTCTGTTTGCAGATATAAGCTTCAGTTTTCAGTAAGTTTTTCAAAGTCTCAAATCTTTCTTCACAGACACCGTCACATAAGCTTGGAGTAGGGGGTCACGTCTTCAGTAAACGGCGGGCTTACTTCGAGTTGCCGCTGGAACTGCTTCGAAACTAACTAATTACGCGCAACACTAGTATTAATATGAGTGTGAGTTATCGGGGTGGAAGTTTCCCCAGCAAATCTTGCGGGTGTGCCATTCAGCTTGCGATTTCAGATTCAAGTAAATATTAAATACTCCTGACTCCTAAGGTGATAACTTTCAGTCCGACATCTGGTTTTGAGTTCGCTAGACAGTGTTATGGTATTGCTCTACGTTCCCTGCTATCAATTTTAAATGCAAAATATATATATATATATCTGACTTCTTAACAGTATCTATTTTTACAATGAAATGAAATATATATTTATATCCTTTACTTCAAGTCTTCGGGATATCTGCTGTTACCCGGGACCGATTAAAGCTATTTTCACATACCCGGCCCAAAATGAAGGCAAATTGCTACCTCTTGTTGATCACGTTACGTACATCAAAAGAGACCATCTTTGAGTAAATTGTCCAAATAACAACAAATGTTTATGGAAGCTTATTTGAAAACTCTATTACGAAAATCCATGAAACTAAAACGTGATGTTTGAAATGAAAAATTTTTTTTGGAATTCTTAAATCCTCAATGCAGCTCCATATTATTCAAGTAATCCATTGAGTTAGGTAACTTTTAAAAAAATAATAAAGACGGTTTCTGATACTAATCCATTAAGGAAATCGAAAATAATTTTATAATTATCTGTAATGTGATGTGTTTGTTAGAAATTATTAGAAAACTATTATACAAAGCAAACGTACGCATATATAAGACGACATATTAGACTTATTTCAAATTTGCATTCAAAATTATGATATATATATCCTCGGGATATTCGACTACACCAGGTTTCGAGAGCATCCGGGCACTCCCAGGCTCATGAGTCTGCCATTGGCGATCACCTGTTGAGTATAAATAGGTGTGCCGATCAATATTCCGATGGGTGGTTTTCTGTTTTATACAGTGCTAGGTCGAACTATCATCTCAATATAATTGAGGCGTTAGTTATTAACAACTCTCGACCTAGCCTGTGTAGACAAAAGATTCTTAGACATCAGTTGGAGATATTCATTGATTTAAAACCACCTGAACAGTGAGATTTTTTTTTCTCCACTGTTCTTCCAACTGTAACCAAAGTTCCCCTCTTCCCTCATTCGTTTTCTTAGTTTTTAATCTATCATTCTGACGTTTCCTCTTAGAGGGTCAGACGATAAGGCCTTAGGGAAAATTTTAATTTCACCTGCCCATTTCTTGTTTTTTTTTTTTTGGTATTTAAATTAAATTATGTTTCCTCTGAAATTTCTCCTTCCATTCTGCTGTACCAAAAATTTACTTACATATATATATATATATCTACGATATATATATATATATTATATATATTACATATAAAATTATATAGCATCTTTATAATTTATAAAGACATAATATAGATATATATATATTACAAATACTCAATATTTTATATATACATAGTAAATGTATTATATGCATAATATATATCATGTAAATATATATGTACATAATATATATATTTATATATATACAAACACACACACACATAATATATATATATATATATATATATATTTAAATATAATATATATACATTTTATGTACAGGTTGTTGGATGAAAGTATATCTACAATAAAAATTCACCAAGAAAAATTAATATTGGTTTAAAAAGTTTTTCGAAAAAGCACATACTGTATGTATATATGTATATGTATGTATACATATATATATGTGTGTGTGTATATATGTGTGTATTATGTCAGGTCATGTCATGTACTACTGGTACCATGTAACCCAGTACTACCTGCCTCATGGTTGGGTCACCGGCGACTAAACTGGCTCCCCCACCAGACTTGTTTGGTGAGGAGGGCGGCTAGTCTCCCTGAAGGATTAAACACAAGACCTTTCAAAGGGCGAATGAACTCTTTTTCTGGGTCAACGGCCAACTAGCACCGTGTATATTTGTGTGTGTGTGTGTGTGTGTGTGTGTGTGTATGTGTGTGTATTGGGGTTGAGAGGGCTCCCGTAAGCCGTGGTGAAGGCAACCTTTCTAGGAGAAGAAAATCTCTGATTTAAAAAAAAACAAAGCGGAAAACAATTACCCGCATTAAGCTGGTCTGCAGTTGTTGCTGGCTATCTTGCTGTTGCTTGTTGCTGGATCCCAACATTTTGAACCGAGAGAGAGACTTAGCTGTCGTACAAAGCTAAGACTCTGTAACATCATATTCGTATAGATACTCCCTCAGGCATTTGGGCTTATGGATTTTAAATGTCTGAGGGAGTGGCACTTGTCTGACAAGACGTTGCAATCGTCATATATGTGTATATATATATATGTATATATATGTATATGTATATATATATATGCAAATATATGTGAATATATATGTATATGCATATATTTTTATATATATGTATATGTCTATATATATATATCTATATATGCATATATATGTATATATGCATATGTATGTATATATGCATATGTATGTATGTGTATATATGTATATATATTTATTTATATATGTATATGTGTGTGTAAATATACGTGAATATATATGTGTATTGTATGTATATATATGTGTATACATCTATGTATATATATGTGTATATATGTATATATATATGTGTATATATATGTATATATATGTATATATATGTATATATATATATGTGTGTATATATATATTAGTGTTGGGACGATTAATCGGAATCGGGAATCAAAAAATCGGAATATTTGGGAGTATTGGAATCGGTAATGTAGTCCAAAATTGATGCCTATTTTCCGATGCCATAACGATTCTCTTAATTGTCTTTTTTTATTTTATTTTGTTTAAGAAAAGTTAATCATTTTTTGTAATAATGATAAAATAATAAATATTTGTTGATTTTTAAATGATAGTAAAGTTAAAATCGATAGATTTCTCTCCAAACGTGTATTTTGACGTTTACGAAAATATCTGCGTATTTTTCATGTGTTTTTACGAAAATCAGGAATAATTAGGGAGTTATAATGAATCACAATCGGAATCGTAATAGTATCTGAATTGGGAATTTTGCACCGACTCTGTAATTGTATCGGACTAGGGAAATATTTGAATCGTCTTCTTCCTAATATATATAATATATATATGTTATATATATTATACATATATTATATATTTTCAATATATAATATAGTTATATTATATACATTGTTGGTACATTAAATGTTTTAAATACATTATATATATATATATATATATATATATATATATATATATATATATATATATATATTTATAATCATCAGTTGGTGCAAACATAATGTTGTTTTTTGACGTTCAGCTTCCAAATGTCATAACTCCTTCCAAAGTTAACAGAATAATAGAATCGACGCATTTTAGCCAGCGATAAAACAAAGTATTTATGACATTAGCATAAAAATCCGGAGTTATGAAAGCGTTGAAATTATTGAAATAGGATTCGGCATCATCTCGGCTATTGAATCATTTTTCCCTAAGGAAGTTATTGAGATTTTGAAAAAGTAATACTCGGTCTCGTAGTCCCATTCTTTCAGATTCTGCAAGGAAATTTGAGCAACATTCAGCCGAACGTTGTCAGAGAAGGAATTGGTCCTTTTATATTGATCAATCTCAAGCACATACGTTGGAGCTTCTGGTGCATTTCCTCAATTTGTGGGCGGTACTTCGAAGCACCTTGAACAAAATGTATTTTTTTTATTGAAATTTAAATATTATTTGATCCTAGACAATTAAAATGTTTTTTACTCCAATAGTTTCTTCCCCAGAACTACGGGTCTTTAGAACTTCCTTCCGTGTTTCTGCTTTCCCAACTGTACTGATATGCAGAAGTTCAAGTATAATGTGAACACACATCTTTCTACTCATCTCCCTTTATAATGACCCTACTAATTAAGTCCCTGATAGAAGCCCCCTGCTTCAAATTGGCACTGTGCCTTGTTTGAGGTGAAAATTGAATAAAAAAAATATTCAATAAGTTTTATGGAATTGAGACAGTTGTATTATTTGGATTATTCCAGATAATGTTTTCCATGTAGCACGTTGTTCTGAAAAAAGTTTAGACTCGATCTAACCTTTGACCTTCTTAAGTAGCACCTTTTAAATGGGGGGAATTTAAAATGAGGTACTCTTGAGCAGAAGCGCATTACTGCCAACTGCTTAATAATAAAACTCATCCAACAGTTTCAAAAAATATTTTAAACACATGTTCATTTTTTTTATATCAAACATGCTGTTAAAACTTATTTTTTTAGAATAATATATGCCAGTTTCCAAATTGTACAATTTTTTAAAAAAATATTTGTGTATTGAACTGGACTAATTATTTGGTTCAAACAATGAATATGTTGTTTATTTATATAGATTTCTGATTGAAACATCCTCGTTATTTCTACCATTCGGGCTAGTAGTCTCATATGTCATGTTGTACTCAAAGCGAAGGGCTAATGTAACCTTTGGCTTCGATCATATGTCGAATGTTTATTTATGAAGTTATTTATAATTGAAACAGTTGTTTTATTTTGTATTATCTGTCTTATTCCAGCTGTTTTCCATGTAGCACGTTGTTCTGAAAAAAAGATTATACTCGATCTAATCTTTGAGCTTCTTAAGAAGCGTTTTTTAAATGGGGCGATTTCAAAACGCAGCTGCAGAGGTTTATGATCACTCCTTAATTTTTGGACATAGATAAGTTGCGCATGCTCATTAAGAAAGAGAGCTCAACAGTTTCAAAAAAAAAATCAAACACGTGTTCATTTTTTTAATTTCAAACGTACTGTTAAAACTTATTCTTTTGATAATAATAAATGTCAGTTTTCAAAATGTACAATCTTTTTTTAATATATTTTTTTACTAAAATGTAATAATTATTTGGTTCAGACAACGAATATGTTGTTTATTTATATAGATACTAGAATAGTGGGGTTTATCAGGCTTTGCCTGGGCGTAACATACGCTTAAATATGATAGTTGAATGTGCCCAGATGTATATATAATGAGAGAGTCTTGATTTCATGAGCGAAAAAATAGTTGCGTGCCATAAGCTAGAATCGAAACCGAAACTGCAGCATTAAAAGATTGTGACGCTACAACTGTACACACCTTAAAGGTATGTTAACTGATTAAAAATATAAAATAAACAATGAATGTACAAAATGTATAAGGATCTTATTTTTAATTTTGATCGATTTTTTTATAGACTCATAAAAGAATGGCCTGTAAAATATCCAATAATCTGAGGGCCCTAGCACAGCTCGTCGACTTTTAGTTGTAGAGGAGTTAACGTTTTATAATATGGAGACAAACACACATATCTTATTTTATATATTGGATTTTTAAGTGCAATATTCTTATTTGTATCATTTAGATAAGGGAGATGGGAAATATGTCTGGTTGTGCGATCAGTGAAGAGAACCGAATTGTACACTGAGGACATGCTCGGTGAATATACATCTTCAAGGAAAACCGAGTTGCTGGTAACATATCTGAATCTTTAGAACACTTGAGGAACATTTTAAAACGTACATAATTCATGATTGTTTCATTTTCATTATTGGAATATAGCTTGAAGATGAAGTTCTTCACATTAGACAGAATTTGTTCCGTAAGTGTTCTGTCGCAAGCTCGTTCAGTAAGTGACAATTGCTAGTGAATGTTTTCCAGGCTGTTATTCATCCAATGCGACAAATATGGCTGATGGTGTTACAGCCTGATATGGTGTGGAATCCGGAGAAAGTTCTGGCGAAGAACTGGATCAATGTCCACATTGTGTACAGCAACTAAGTACCGTTGCTTTGCTGTTCCTGTCTGGAACCAGATGTCTCTGGTGAGATCACTGGCCGAGTGAACAAGCACAAAGAACGTATATGTCTTTGGAACTAAATACCAACCGCTCAAATCCAAGATCCATCACACATTTACAATGGTATCAGCTTGGCCCTGGTTTCATCAAGAGGATTTATTATGCACTCATCCTGTCATGTCATCTTCTAGAAGTCAAGATATCGTGATGCCCTTGTGTTGACTTTGCTTGCTGATCAGCTGTAGGCGCAGGAATTGTTCCAAATGTTGTTTGTTCTCTGGGAGGCCAATAAACTGTCTTCAATTGACAGTTAATTGCACGTCCGTTGTTCACTTTGCTGCATTTCGGCCGGCATTTCCTATTATGTAAATCCGAATTGTATCCTTGATGGTATGTGTTTCATACCTATCAAATAGGACATCAACGCTGGAGCACGATTGACTGAAGTAACGGAAGACTGAGGAAACAAAACGATCTGCGAGTTGTCCAAAATTGTGGGCATGTTCAAGTTTGCCAATTGTTGGACAAGTACCTGATCATCGATTACCTCACAATTTTTCATGCTGTTATTGGGAGTTGTTTCTATACAATTGTGTTTTTCTGGGGAATGTTGTCCAAAACTGATTTGTTTGTGGATTGTATTATTCCGGATGTATCAGCAAGTAAAAGTGGAACTGGTGAACGTTCAGAGCTGACTATTTTCTTCAGGTAAACCTCACATTCAGCTTCCTTGGATACGAGCAATCGTTGGAAGAAGTTTCGCTCTGCCTTGGTCGTCTTTTGTTTGAGAGCTAAATTTTTGCTTTGGATGTTGCATGTTTTCAGGTTTGCTTTTTTCATGAAGTACAGCATACTTCCTGATGAGATGTGAAGTCACAAATTCCCGCAAATTATCTCTTGTCCTTGTGAGTGTGCTGTTAGAAATGATTTTCTATTTTGAAGAGAAGCTACATCCCGAGAGGCCAGACTAACAATACTCGTTTGGTGTTGAAAGATGTTATGCCTCTTCAAATGATCGACACTTTCTGAACATCATGTTTGTCTCGTTTTATTCTTGAGGATGCAGCTTCTTTCACATATGAAATCCTGCAGTCTTCATCTGCAGTGCGCATGCCCAGCATAACCTTTGTTTCATAAACGATTCTGTTTCGCTCATTGAATGTGATACTGTTATGATTTAATTTGTTGTTAAGAGTTATCCCCCTTGGGATTGACATTCATAATAAAAGCGCCCTCTGTTTTATTTTCCCGCTCGATCCTTTCAAGAGCGTACGTGTATTCTACAGTTAATAAAACCTTTCTAAAAGGCAATTCTTTACTTACTGATACTATTCACTTCAATTTTATTAACTGTAAAAAAAAAATAATAATAATGGATCGAATCTTACGTCCCGACAGATTCGAGGTGGAACCTACATGCCCTAATTCCGAAAAATCCTATAGGCATTGGAAATTAACCCTCCAGAATTATATCCGCTCACATAATAACGGATTAATCGAAAACACTTCAGATAATTTCTTTGCCTTGATCAATTGTATTTCAGCCTCTGTTTTCGATTTAATAAGTGATAAAACCGACTACGATAGTGCATTAAGAATATTGGACGTCGCTTATTTAAAACCTGAAAATATTGTTTATAATAGATATCGATTGATGACGACGAAGCAACAAACAACACAAAATATAGATGCCTTCATACTACAATTGGAAATGCTTGCCAAAAACATGTAACTTCGAAGCGGTTTCTGCTGAAGAAAACAAAAATCAATACATTCGGGAAGCTTTCATCGGCGGAATTTCTTCTTCGTCCATCCGACAACGACTGTTAGAAAAACCCATCCTGACTTTACAAGACACATATGCCACGGCCAGATCTCTTGAACAAGCAGAAAAGCATTCGATAAGCTACGCAAATAACTTTACTGTAGCAGCTACAAATAATCCTTCGGGCTACAATCGTATAGCTGTGACTAAAGAAAATATGCATCCAAAAGGGGTTTGTTTTTTCTGTGGAAAATCACGTCATCCTCGATATTTATGTCCTGCACGAAACGCCGAATGTAAAAAATGCAAAAAAAATGGTCATGGGCTAAAGTGTGTAAATCTTCTATTTCTAACACTCATACTGCTGTTCTTTATGACGACTCTGACTACCCCTCACCTTCTCTATCCTGACTAGGAACTAACTCCAAAGATGTCACATTCACTCAATGCCAAATTAACGGGCACTTCGTGAACGCTATGGTGGACTTCGGCAGTGTAAAAACATTCATTAATGAAAATACTGCTAAAAAACTTAAACTCTTCACAATACCTAAAAACAAAACTATAGCTCTGGCTGCTTCCGATCAACATGCTAAAATAACTGGCGAAGCTGTCGTGGATTTAATACTGAAAGATAAAACCCATTCTGGAATAACAATTGAAATCATTGAAAACCTTTTCATTGATTTAATAATCGGAAAAGATATTTTAAAAAAATATAAAAAAGTAACACTTAAATTCGACGGTCCTAGAGACAAACTTATAATTGGAGCTATAAACACGAATAATTTTTTTCCTACCATAAACGTTCCACCCCCTCCTCTCTTTTCTAATCTTTCTCCTCATACTACTCCTATTGCGACAAAATCCCGACGTTACACTTTTGCCGCCAACAAATTCATAAAAGAAGAGGCTGCTAGAATGTTGAAAGAAGGCATAATTGAACCTTCGATATCTCCGTGGCGAGCGCAGGTTCTTGTAACTTCGAATGAGAATCATAAGAAAAGAATGGTAGTCGACTACAGCGATACCATCAATAGATTCACGGAACTAGACGCTTACCCAATGCCTAATATCAATAAGATGGTAGACGACATCGCTCAATATAACATCTTCTCTACTCTCGACCTAAAATTTGCTTATCACCAAATACCTATAAATCATGCTGATCGTAAATTCACTGCGTTTGAAGTAAGTGGCAAACTTTTTCAATTTACTCGTCTTCCTTTTTGGCGTCACCAATGAAGTAAGTGCTTTCCAGAGGAGCATAGACTATATTATAGAAAAAGAAAATCTAACCGATACCTTTGTGTATGTTGATAACGCAACTATATGTGGGAAAAATCAAGAAGAACACGATTACAATCTTCAAAAATTCTACAAAATTGCTAAACAATATAACATCACTTTAAATGAAAATAAAAGCATAATTTCTTCTAGTTCTATTACTCTACTCGGCTACACCATAGAAAATAATCAAATAGCTCCCGATTATCAAAGACTAAAACCATTACTCGAAATGCCACCTCCGCTGAATCTTAAATCTCAAAAAAGAATAGTTGGAATGTTTTCCTATTACTGCAAATTCATTAAAAAAATTTCTGATAAAATTTTATTACTAAATCAAAACAAAGAATTTCCACTACCGCCATCTGTATTAAAATCTTTTCAAACATTGAAAAATGATCTAAAAGACGCCACTTTGATAACGGTAGATCCAAATAAAGAATTTGAAGTAGAAACGGACGCTAGTAACTATTGCATTGCTGCAACACTAAATCAAGAAGGTCGTCCTATTGCATTTTTTTCAAGAACTCTCAATACTAACGAAATTAAGCACTATGCAGTAGAAAAAGAGGCAGCCGCTATTGTAGAAGCTCTCCGTAAGTGGCGACATTTTCTACTCGGCAGGCACTTTAAAGTCATCACAGATCAGAAGAGCATCAGCTTCATATTCGACAATAAAAGAAAATCTAAAATTAAGAATGACAAAATATGTCGTTGGCGTATAGAATTATCCCAATACAATTTCACTATAGTTTATCGACCTGGACCTGAAAATATTGCTGCTGACACATTCTCTCGCATCTCTGCTCTTACTTACAATCTACAAGATCTTCGTGATTTACATAAACAATTATGTCATCCTGGTGTTTCAAGATTAAGCCATTTTATAAGAACGAGGAACCTCCCTTTTACTTTGGATCAAATTAAGAATATTACTGACTCTTGCTCATCCTGTCAATTACTGAAACCCAAATTCGCCAATACCAATGGAGGGACTCTCATTCAAGCCATATTACCTTTTCAACGATTTAATCTTGATTTTAAAGGCCCTCTACCTACTTCTATACATGGCAACAAATATCTACTTACTCTAATTGATGAGTATTCCCGTTTTCCTTTCGCTTTTCCTTGCAGAGATATGACAAGCAAAACCATTATCCACTGTCTAAACAAACTCTTTTCAATTTTTGGTTTGCCTGACATGATACATACTGACCGTGCTTCTGATTTCTTAGCAAGAGAAATAAAGGATTTTTTACACAAAAAAGGAATTGCTACTTCTAAAACAAGTAGGTATCATCCTGAAGGTAATGGACAGATTGAAAAACTCAACGGTACCTTATGGAAGGCCATTCAAACAACATTACATTCTAATCAAATGAAACTACCTTATTGGGAAGACATACTACCGGACGCACTTCATTCAATTAGATCATTACTTTGTACTGCCACTAATATGACTCCCCATGATAGACTTTTTAAATATAGTCGTAAATCTGCTTCCGGAATTTCAATTCCTTCTTGGGTTAAACCAGGCCCAATATATATTAGAACCCACACTAAAACAAGTAAACATGACCCTCCTGTAACGCCTGCCACCCTAATAGATGTCAACCCCCACTACGCTTATGTTCAACTACCTTTTGGTACTGAAACCACTGTCAACGTTCGAGACTTAGCTCCAAACTCATCAAATGAAGAAAACTAATAATAATCCTACTACTTCAGAGACTTTATTTGAACCTTCTACTAATGAAAACATTGGTCATGAGGAAGACAAAAATCAATCGTCTGATCTTGAAGAAAATCAGATTTCACTAAAAAATAATACTGAAAATCAGCATTCCTGCCAATCTGTGCGGAGGTCGTCCCGAGTTCGACAATTCCCTAGTAAATATAAGGATTTTGTGACTAAATACTGAAAAAACTGCAGTTTGGGTTCATATGTTATTTGTAAATAAAATGATTCTTATGTGATTGTAAAAAAAAAAAAAAAAAAAAAATTTTTGTCTATAATTAATTACCCCTTACTTGAATACTTTAGGACGGGGAAAATGTTATGATTTAATTTGTTGTTAAGAGTTATCCCCCTTGGGATTGACATTCATAATAAAAGCGCCCTCTGTTTTATTTTCCCGCTCGATCCTTTCAAGAGCGTACGTGTATTTTACAGTTAATAAAACCTTTCTAAAAGGCAATTCTTTACTTACTGATACTATTCACTTCAGATACACAATTGATCTTTTGCTCCTTCTGGTCTTGTTATTCTCACAAGCCACGTGCTACTTTGCTGATTTTGTTGACGTGCTCCAAGACTTGATCTGTAGACAGCTGATTAAAAGTGTTTATTGGCAGCTTGACCAGAAAATGTTCATTCACGAACGCTTGGTGGACGTCAGTGTGGCTTTTATCTAGGATCATTCAATCAACAAGATACAGAGCTCCCCAGAAATTGTAATTGACCTGATCATATTCAGCAAATAAGGGTAACATTTTAGCAAAATACGATTTACGCAGGCTCCAGTTTCCGTTTCTCTCTGCATGCAGTAACTGCAGTAAGGTGGAAACCATCCTGATGTTCGTCACCCCAAATCTGAATGTTGCAAAATGCTTCAAATGTGTATTTGTGTGCTCGAATCGCTCTTGTACGATTTATCCTGCATGTTGATCTGAGCTGTGTTCTGATCGAAGACTGTACTTTCGGCACATACTTCTAGAGGACCAGAGTCTTCAGAGTGATTTCGAATTACACACAAAAAATTCCTGGCAAAGCAGAAGCCCCCAAGTTGCAAAAATATTGTTTTCCATGCATCTCTGACTTTCAATACAACTGTTGATCCAAAGGCATGACAGTAGATTGGCCAGGATTCATAATGCTAGAAATAATCATTACTGATACATTGAGAAGAGAGAAATACCCGATAAAGCGGAACTTATATTTGTCTTGGGTTCTGAGTTGATTGAACCCTGTCCACGAGAGGAACATCGTCACTGCTCGATCCATGGATATGAGAAAGAAACAAAGTCATCTTCTGAGCAGAAGCTTCGTCGAACACCGAGTTATCTGAGGGACTTTCAAGGACTAGGATTTTCCACGAGAAGTCGGTCCTTTTGTGTATGTTGGGGTAGTCCTATCTGGTACACGACCATCTGTGTAGCATGAATTGTTCCCATGTCATTCAACGTTTCTTCAGTATGTCTATATTGTGAGCAGCGTACTGAGAGAACTTGTTCAGCTACACATTTGAAGGAATAGGTGTATTGTTTAGATCTGAAACGTTTGTCAGATTGTTAACTCCAAGAGTTCCAGTATCGCATTTGTCTCTGGGTGTGAGAACTGGGTGTTGCTGAGATCATCAACACATGTTTCGGTCTCCACTGCGTCAGATATATTTTTCAACGTCTGAACAGCAACCTTTGATGACTCTGTAAAACACAACTGTGATTGTTGTGGATTGAGTCGTGGTGCAAAGTCGATCTAGCCGGGAAGAAGTTGGTGAACTTTCTCTTTGAGGCGGAATTTATTGTCACGCTATGGTCCAACTTTAATGTCAAATTCGCAGAGTATATAAGAATATTGTCCCAAACATCAATCGGTGTATAGATGGTATTTATTTGCTCCACCACCGAGCAAATTAGGCACAAGACCGATTTTTAATGTGAGGAGTGAAGGGAGGGGGAAGGGAAAAAGGGGACCAGCTCCCGAGAGGTGGGAAATGGGAGCTGGTTAAAGGTCAGGCATGTGGGGTTGCCCCCTCATCTGGTCTTTGCTAGTCATAGCTAGTCATAGCTTGCAGCATCTGAAGAGCAGATACTACACTTTGATCCTGTCGCCCGTGCCGCCGAAGCGGGGGCGGGCCTGTTATGCAGAGGATAGGTCGAAACACGGACCCCTATCGGTGTATAGATGTCATCTCGAGCGTATCCAGTAGACACTTCATACGCGATTTTGTCAAAGCAGATTGTTCTGGCCATTTGAGCTGTTCTTGTACAGGATGTGAATGGTTGTACTGAAAGATGATAAATGGCATCTGTCGCCAGGAGCATGTCACTAAATCATGCTGGACGACAACACATAACGTGGTCTGTTTGAGCTCCTTCGAGAATTTTGTTAGAAATCTCAAGAGTGGTTTAGTGCTTTTCATTTGGCAGAAGATGCACATGTCAGTGTTCACAGTGGAATATTTCCTGCGTAATGATGGCCTCTGTTGTGGACTCTCGGGAGAACTTCTTGAGGCAAGGGAACTTTCATACTTTGTTCTGAGCCGTGTTGTTTTTAAGTAAGTCTCAAAGAAAGAATAACAGTCTTGCTGATTGATGACATCAGTCTCATTAGGTCTTTTCTCTGAAAAAAGTGCACAGGGTCCAACTAGTTCTTGTATCAGAAGACCTTTTAATGTTTAGGTTCCTATTACTCGGTTCTGCACATACTCTCGAAGAAAACAATTAAAAAATGTGCAAATTATTAGATTACCCTTCCCTAAACAGCATTAGCTTAACAGATTTCCCTTGAATATTTAGTATTTATTTGATATGATATGCATCGCATGAATACATTTCTGATGCATAGATTAGGTACAAGTGAATAAAATAAAATATTTTAACAAAAATCACTTCTCGCTTAGGGGTATTTTGTCTTTTTGTTTATTTTATTTGGTTTTGTTTTTGTTCCTTGTTGATTTCTGAAGAAATACAAACAATAATAAGGCCTAAATTAATGGGCATCAACATGAAAGTAGTTTAGTAGCAGTCATGTTAACCATCGAACATGAAAGCTTACAACCAACATCCATACACCCTAATTGAACTTTTAAAATATTGCCTCCAGTGTATTAATTCGGGCAAAGAGTATAACATATCACCTTGTATCCAAAGGTAAGAGCCAATGTAATTATAGTTGGGCGCCTTTTATAAGGGAGTCAATTAAAAAGGCAATGCTTTTTATGGGCAGGGGAGTAGTGACCACTCCTTCATTTTTGAATATAAATGTTTTTCGCATGTGTAGTAATAGCGCGGACCTAGTGAGTTCAGGCTTTAATTAAAACACGTGGTTTATATTATGTTTTGACAACCCTTACACGAAACTGCGAATAAAATATAAAAAAACTCGTAATTTCTCCTTTAAAAGTGGGGTGTTTATTTTCTTTATGGATTATACTTCCAGAGTAAACCATTAAAGTAACAGAAATATTGTTTTTTTATTTAATAAAAAACGGTGATGAAATTAATTGAATTTTACGAGTTAAGTACTTTTCAATTTTTTAAATTTAAAAATCTATCAAAGTTTTTTTTATTAATTCAATGTTTACGATATTTTCATGGTCTATGTAAAATTTTATGCTCTTTCCAATACACCGAATATAATATTTTACACACACTTTTTGGAAAATTAACGTTGTCGTTGTGAAATATCTATTAAAAAGTAAATAATTAATTTACTCATCAAAGTTTTAGATATCACAAATTGAAGATAAAAGATAAATAATATATTCAAATTTAAAACAACAAAAAATAAGTGTTTTTTTTGGAAGTTTACCTGTAAATCCGAAGTTATCATATATATCGTATAAATATAATATATATCGTATAAATAAATTATATATCGTATATATATATATATATTATATCGTATATATATATATTATATGGTATATATATATATTATATCGTATATATATTATATGGTATATATATTATATCGTATATATATATATATTATATCGTATATATATATATATTATATCGTATATATATATTATACCGTATATATATATATTATATCGCATATATATATATATTATATCGCATATATATATATTATATCGTATATATATATATTATATCGTATATATATATATATTATATCGTATATATATATATATTATATCGTATATATATATATATATATATTATATCGTATATATATTATATCGTATATATATATTATATCGTATATATATATTATATCGTATATATATATATTATATCGTATATATATATATATATTATATCGTATATATATATTATATCGTATATATATTATATCGTATATATATATTATATATTATATATATATTATATCGTATATATATATTATATCGTATATATATATATTATATCGTATATATATATATATTATATCGTATATATATATATATTATATCGTATATATATATATATTATATCGTATATATATATATATTATATCGTATATATATATTATATCGTATATATAATATATAATATATATTGTATATATATTATATATAATATATAATATATATCGTATATATATAATATATATCGTATATATATATTATATATCGTGTATATATTATATATCGTATATATATTATATATCGTATATATATTATACATATCGTATATATATATTATACATATCGTATATATATATATATTATACATATCGTATATATATATTATACATATCGTATATATATTATACATATCGTATGTATATTATACATATCGTATGTATATTATACATATCGTATATATATTATACATATCGTATATATATTATACATGTCGTATATATATTTTATAGATCGTATATATATTTTATAGATCGTATATATATTTTATAGATCGTATATATATTATATGTATATATCGTATGTATATTATTTATATCCTATGTATATTATATATATCGTATATTATATATATCGTATTATATATACATCGTATATTATATATTTATATATATATATATTGTATATATTATATATATATATATTGTATATATTGTATATATATTGTATATATTATATATATATTGTATATATTATATATATATTGTATATATTATATATATATATTGTATATTATATATATATATATAGTATATATATATATATTGTATATAGTATATATATATTGTATATAGTATATATATATTGTATATATCATATATATATTGTATATATTATATATATGTTGCTATATTATATGGTTATTGTATATATTATATATATATGTTGTAAATTTTATATATGTTGTATATAATAGATATACTTTGTACATATTGTATATACTTTTTATATATTATATATGCATTCTATATATTATATATGCATTCTATATATTATATATACTTTGGATAAATTATATATCCGTTGTATATATACTATATACGTTATACGTATTATATATATTTTGTGTACATATTATATATTTATATATTTTAAATAAAGATATTGTATATTGTGTATATATATATTATGTATAGTATATGTATAGTATATGCATCGTATATGTATTATATATATGTTTTGTATATATATATAAATATTTTATATATATATATAATAAATGTATTGTATATATAGTATATATATTGTGTATATATAGTATATATATTGTATATATATATTATATATATGCTACATATATTATATATATTTGGTATATATTAGATATAGTGTATATATATACATATAAATAAAATAATGAAAAGTGTAACTAGCCTTCTTACAACTATTGATGCTTACACTGCATGGACTCGACTCACCCCCTTTATCTATTAACAATTAAATAGTAATGCCCCTAAATCACTTTGAGGAGTGTAACTAATCAGCAGAGATGTAACCCCCACAAACTAACCCAATAACACTTCCTAACCACGCGGGGTCGCAGAAATACCTGGATTAGAACCTAGGCGCGGAGAAAACCCTCTCAGGTCTTACGGACCCAGTAGGTCTTCCCAGATCATCCGTCTAGGAGAAGGAAAACTCTGAAACTAAACAAAAGGTGAGGGACGCCTCTTCAGTCTTGGATGATAACCTTCCTAGAGCTGGTGACTCAAACGAATTCACCGGTCTAAAAACCTAAACTGCTTTAGCCGTAGATAGGTTCTGCCTACCGCCCGGCTTCCATACTCGTTCTTTGCCTATTAGTCAAGCGCAGAGACATTATCTCAGTGATTCGACAGAAACACACAGCGGTAGATCTTGTTTCCTGACTAGGGCAACGAACGCCGTTTTTCCCCATTCCCAGCCCACCCCACCCCTAAAACTGGACATCTGGGAGTGCTTGAGTATTATATATGCCTGAGCAATTAGATTGAGTTGACCTTCTTCTAATGGGTTTAGGGTACCGGATTGACAGTTCCTGGCTGGTGTTCCCGAGTGGTAGTACAGGAGCCCTAATCATTGGTAGCTCTTAAAGCGGCTGCTCCATCTACAGTTGAATAATATCGGGTTGGTTGTAGTGCCATGACGCTCATTGAAAGGGACCCTGCATTCATCCTCGGTGAGCTTTACTGAGGCTACAATCCTTATTGGAGAAAGTCAGCTGATTGTCTACTTGTGATGCATGCCATATGCTCTGCATAACCTCTTGTTTTAGCTCCCCCTTAAAAATACCTAAACTCTTTACAAAAAATATGACGACATTACAATCTAAAAATAAGCTCAAACCAGGCTTAGGGACAAAGAAATTCAACTTGCCTCCTCCCTTGAGGCTCTCATTCACAAATATCCGTGGGCTAGAACTAATTTAGCTGATGTTGAAGCATTTCTCTTAACAAATACCCCGGATATCTTAGCACTAAGTGAGACTAACCGACACTCCTCCATCCCCTCTAACCACTTTAACATGCCTGGATATCTCCCACTGTGCCGTAAGGACTCTGACAGACACATGCACGGACTTGGAGTTTGCATTCGTAATACCCTTCCCCTGACTAGAGAAACACACCTAGAAACAGATGATTAAGCCTTTATGTGCTTTATACTTAACATGCAAAACAATGTTAGCTACTACTATTTTCTCTAACGATCTCCTTCGACTCAGGACTGCACCATAATAAACAAAGTCTCTGATAGCATAGACACGGCACTGGCCCCCGACAATAGAGCACAAATACATATATTTGGTGACTTTAATGTCCACCACAAAAACTGGCTTGGATTCTCTACTTACACTGATGCAGCGGGCAGCACAACTAATAGCTTCACTATATCTTACTCCCTATCACAAATTGTTACGTTTCCAACCAGTTTCCTTGACCAGGAAGAACAACACTCCTCAACTCTAGATCTATTTTTGACCACAGTTCCCGATGACTGCATAACGAAGGCCCACATCCCCCTCGGGAACGTTGATCATGCAGTGATAATGGTTGAAATCGCCCTAAACTCTAGAGCCAAAACTGAAG
This sequence comes from Euprymna scolopes, assembly GCF_053919585.1. Taxonomy (NCBI): domain Eukaryota; kingdom Metazoa; phylum Mollusca; class Cephalopoda; order Sepiida; family Sepiolidae; genus Euprymna; species Euprymna scolopes. Next base: position 21,500,630 of record NC_136511.1, on the reverse strand, counting down.
AGCCAGTGCTAAAAACAACAAGATATTATAAAATGGATGACTGGGAAGCCATCAGGAAACTAATCAGAGATGCCCAATGGAGAAATATTTTTCTCTTTCTGCTGAAAAGTGTGCAAACGAGACCACTGACTGGTTCAAAACTGCAATTTAAGGGCATGTTCCCATGCGGAAATTTTATAGTAAGCCCCACTCTCCCCAATGGTTTACGTCGACTTGCGCAACTGCCATTGCTCAAAGGTAGCAGGCATACCGTAGGTTTAATCGACATAAGTCCAGTTCAAACAGACTGAAGTATATAGATGCTATAAATAACTTTAAGAAAGTAATAGCGAAAGCTAAGAGAGAATTTACGGACACCACTAAAAAGCGCATCGAAGCACAAAAACTAGGAACTCGAGACTTCTGGAAAATCTACAACAGTGTAGTAAATTATGGGCAATCACCAATTCCCCCACTAACCAACAATCACGAGGTTGTCTCCTCAGCAACCGACAAGGATAACATGCTTGCCAGTCTGTTTGCCTCAAACTCCACACTGGACTCTTCCAACCACCCCTACCTGACTTTCCTATGTGGACAGACGCCACGCTAGACGATCTGAAAACCACCCCTGCCAAGGTGCATGCTATCATAAAAAACCTTGACACTTCAAAAGCATGTGGACCCGATCTTATCCCAGCTGTGGTATTAAAAAAGTGCTCAGCCGAAGTAGTTCCAGTTCTCTCTAAACTCCACAACAAAAGCCTTAATGAAGTTTGCTTTCCGGGCTGTTGGAAAACTGCTTCTGTGGTACAAATATTACAGCATTCTGGCGAAAGGACTGACCCATCAAATTATCGCCCCATTAGCCTCCTCCCACTTTTTGCCAAAATATTTGAGACCTTAATAAACCATGCTCTAGTCCATCACCTTACAGATGCTCAACTTCTGACTGACAAACAATATGGATTTAGACAAACCCGTTCCACAGCAGACATACTAACTGTGATCTCTGAACGTATATACCATTCACTGGACAAAGCGGGGGAGGGCAGAGCGGTAGCTATAGATATATCTAAGGCTTTTGACAGGGTATGGAATGAGGGTCTCCTCCGGAAAATTAGATTATACGGTATCACTGGAAGATTACTTAACATAATTGAATCCTTCTTAGATAAGAGAAAAATCCAAGTTGTCCTCGACGGTCGTACATCTAAACAATATGATATAAATGCGGGGGTGCCTCAGGGTTCAATCCATAGACCTCTACTGTTCCTGCTATTCAGAAATTACCTCCCCGAGAAAATAGCCTCTGAGATGATTATATATGCTGATGACACTAAACTCTATGGCAGGCACGACAGGAAGACGAATGGACACATTTCTTAAGAAATGAAAAAACAACTGAAGGATGACCTCCAATCCGTGGTGGAATTGGGACAAAAGTGGTTGGTCGCGTTCAATGCTGCCAAGACTAAAAGACCCTCTCTACCACCTATACCAATAGCCAACGACTCTTTAGCTGAGAGTACGTCTTTCAAACTCCTTAGCCAACGTTCACAGGAAACATGAGTTGGAACAATTCCATTGAAGGCATTACCAGGGCCGCTGCAAGAAAGGTGGGCTCTCACTACCGTGCTAGACAACTACTAACACCC
>NC_136511.1:21476493-21493993 GCF_053919585.1 Euprymna scolopes | reverse complement strand
ATAAAACATAGTCCAGTCGTGCCTTGTGTCCATTTGGGGATTGATGGGTCCAGAACTTACCGGGTTTTTTCTGAAAACGGGTATTCATGCATTGAGGTTGTTTTCAAAGAGATACTCTTGCCCCTTTTCTTTTCATTGTCTGTCTTGACTTTGTACTTCTCACCTCTGATGTATATACACAACATGCTAGGATTCAACGTAAATGAATCCAGAATCAAACGTCATCAATCAGCACACATAACTGATGCATATTACGCAGGCGATATTGCTTTGTTCGCGAACAATACTACAACTGCACACACACTGTTACGTAAAGTGTGCAAATGACATAAATGCAGATAAGACAACGTTTATGACTTTCACCCTGAAAGGAGAGACCAGAGCTTTGGTTGGATCAACACTGAAGGAAATTTTAGTTTGCACAGAGAGAGATATCGGAATTCGCATCTCAAAAGCATGGACCGCATTGGATCGGTGTCATTCAGCATGGACTTCGTGACTGGCTGACAAACTAAAAAGGCAGTTCTTAAGTACAGTGGTAGAATCTATCCTTGTTTACGGTGCTACAACCTGGACACTCACGAAAAGATTGGTAAAAAAACAGACGGCACATACACATGTATGCCAAGAATAATATTATATACACATCTTGGCAAACTCATCCCATGAAGCCGCAACTTAATGGAAACCTACCTGCCATATCTAATACCACCAGAGAAAGACACCTACGATTTGCCGGTCATTGTCTGAGCAAGCATGAATTGGTGATTGATGTATTGCTATGGACTCCACGACACGGACGCGCAAGCAGAGGACGACCTAGATCCACGTACATCCAACAAATAGCACACGAGGCCAACTGTGAACCTGAAGATCAGGCAACTGATGGAAGACAGGAAGACTCACATTGGTCCGTCATGATAATGATGATGTATATGTATGTATGTATATATATATATATATATATATATATATATATATATATATATATATATATATATATATATATACACATGTGTTATATATATTTGATGTATATATACATGTGTTATATATATATATATATATATCATGTATGTTTCATATATATATAATTATTTTACACTGTAATAATTAAATACCTACATACACTAATGTTCCATCCTTTCGGGAATCTTCAGTGCCGGGTGACACGATTAATACCAGTCGAACGATTCGAACCCCGCATCACGAGACATCTCTGGCTCGGTTTAGCGGAGACCTAATCCAATATATATATATATATATATATATATATATATATATATATATATATATATATATATATATACATATACTTGTTTATTGTTATATAAACATGCTCACATCAGGCAGCGACTTGATTATTCAAAAATTCAATGAACTTTTGAATAGTCAAGTCGCTGCCTGATGATATCTGTTGTTTGATTGAAACAAGTGGCTATTTGTAGCAGCGGGATGTGAGCATGTTTATATAACAATAAACAAGTATATATATATATATATATATAACAATAAACAAGTATTATCAGCTCTTTTTGTTGAGCACTATCTAACAACCTCGTTGAATTCATTAGTTCATTACTTTGGAATATAAAAAAACCCGAGTATATATATATATATATATATATATATATATATTTATATTTGATGTATATATATATATATATCATGTAGTTTCATATATATATATTTGATGTATATAAATATATATATCATGTAGTTTAATATATATATATATATATTTGATGTATATATATATATATATATATATCATGTAGTTTCATATATATATATATATATTTGATGTATATATATATATCATGTAGTTTAATATATATATATATTTGATGTATATATATATATATCATGTAGTTTCATATATATATATATATATATATATGATGTATATATATATATCATGTAGTTTCATATATATATATATATTTGATGTATATATATATATATCATGTAGTTTCATATATATATATTTGATGTATATATATATCATGTAGTTTCATATATATATATTTGATGTATATATATATCATGTAGTTTCATATATATATATATTTGATGTATATATATATATATATATATATATATATATATACACACACACATACATACGTTTTATTTTTTTACCGTATCTTTCTGTTAACTTATATTTTTGTTTCGGCTACTCGACCGTTTTTTTTTTGGCCGTCTGTAGCGTCCTCAGACGTTTACAGAAACCTCTATCGCTCTACAACAGTATTGGGCACTTTCTTCAGTTTTTATTAATTACAATCTTCACTAAATATATATATATATATATATATATAAATATATTTTATATATATTATGTATAGTATATGTTATATATATATATAGTGTATTTTATATATATAGTATATTTTATATATATAGTATATTTTATATATATATAGTTATATATGTAGTATATTTTTTATATGTATAGTTATTATATATATAGTTATTTTATATATATATAGTTATTTTGTATATGTAGTATATTTTATATATATATATATAGTATATTATATATAGTATATATTATATATATAAAGTATATGACATATATATATATATACTATATTATATATATATAGTATTGGTTATATATAGTGTATCATATATATATAGTATATGATATATACATAGTATATGATATATATACAGTGATGATCATATTTATTGGCACGGTAAAATAAAAGTTAAATTTTGTCTAATAAATTCTAAAAAAGGGATTAAATTAAAGAAAATAACAAAGTATATTATGTATTTTTAACTGGCCTTTCCGATTCAGCAATCGGATTTTAGAAAAAATAAATAACAAAAGAACAACAAACATAATTGCAAAAAAAAACTATTGGAGTAGAATGCTGTCGTGCATCTAGGATCCTTATTGGGTAGGAATGGGATTTAGCTGCTTGTCGGGTATATCGGTGGTAGTTACGTCGATGTGTACGAGGGTGTGTAGTTCGTCAGAGCATTTACCATTAAAATACTTGTAGAACAGGCAGAGGAATGCTTCATTTCATCGTTGGGCTGAAGCCTAAATGACAGTTCAGGACTGAGACTAGTAAGATGCACTAGCCCAAATGTGGCAATACTCCATACATGGGCGAAGGATGGCCTTATAGAGGTACAGGATACTTTCAGACGTAACTTTTTAACACTTTCGCAGCGGCCATAAAATGTATCTGTTCAAACTCATGTTCCCTGTGACCGTTAGGGCGAGGAGTGTAAAGAAAGTACTTTTAGGTAATGTGTCTTACCATTGCTCTTCGTGATGGAGGTTTCTTGTGATTATTGAAAGAAACAAGCTTAGTCTTGGCAGCATTGAATGTGCCCATCCATTTATGTTCCTATTCCATAACAAATTGGAGGTTTTCCTCAAGTGTTTCTGTCATTTCCTAAGAGATGTATTCTTTTGTTTTCACCTCATGCCTGTTATAGGACGTAATGTCATCAGCAAATATACCAATCTCAGAGACAATTTTTTTCAGGGAGGTCATTTATGAATATAAGGAATAATAAAAGTCCAAGGATAGACCTCTGAAGTACTCCCGCATTTATATCATTGTTTAGATGTACGACCGTCGAGAACAACCTGGATTCCTCTCTTTCTTAAGAGTTTAATTATGTTAAGTAATATTTCAGTGATAACTTATGATCTAATTTTTCTGAGAAGATCATCGTGCCATATCATGTCAAAATCCTTAGACATATGTGGGCTACCGCTCTGCTCTCCCCTACTTTAACCAGTGAATGGTATAGTAATTAAGGTAAGAAAATAACTCATGCGCCACCACCGAGAATAGAAACCATAACGTTTAGCTTACCATTTACTTTTTTGTATTTGACGTTAATGCCCGAGTTATGTAGACATGTTCTTGCATGGCTATTATTTAAGACTGGAACCAATAGCTATTACCTTATACATGCATATGCGTAATGGAGTCGTTCGACCTTCACTTGGCATTTCTTTTTAATTTCACACTTTTACCTGGCTAAAACACAAATATAAAATTTAGCATGTGTTTGAATATCCTATATATTAAGTCTTCTTGTCTGTAGACCAATAAAAGATAGGAGTGTGGTAGGCATTTTTAACACACACACACATATATATATATATACATATATATATATATATATATATATATATATATATATATATATAGAAGTTCAGTTCTCTTTCTGTTCTGGAGTTTTCCTGTACATCCTCGCCTAGAAATCCTGATTATGTCCCCTGAAATAGGGACGAAACGTTTATTTTATTTTTGTTTTTACTCTTTTAGGTTCTTCCTTTTTATTCACATAACGTCTAAAGCATCGTTTATATCTTGCTTTATTTTATTCATACATAATATATATATATATAGTTTTGATCTACCCCCCCACCAACCTGCACACCTCCAAACACCCGGGCAACGCCGTCCCTCCCGCGAGTAGTTAACTAAAGATGATTATCCTATTAGATAATTAATTCAAACGGACGTTTAAAAGAATATTCAAGTTAGCTAGATCTCTTGTAGATGAATCCAATTCCGCGAACCATATAAGAAAGTTGTATTTTATTTTTAAATAAATAGAAAGGTTCGGACCAGGATCAAAGTGTTGTATATGTTCCTATGCTACACTTAATATAATTTATCTCGGTCAATGGAGGGAAGTTCTCTATACCAAGACAATTATTATTTTTGGTGCCAGTTAGAGTGCCCCTTTTGTTTTGTTGGTTTGTTTTTTCTTTGTTTTTTTCGACCAAATTTAAAACAATACCACATTTACTCTCACTTTTTTTCTTGAAGATGTTTGTATGAACATCGTAATGTGAAGCACAGTCATATGAAGGTGAAGCGGTAAAGTATTATGATATCCATTCATTTAATCTGGAGATTTGGCATAACTAACTCATTCTAAGTAAATTCATAATAACTTTTGTTTCACTGAACGAAAATTTAAAAAAGAAAATCACAATATAGATGAGAGGGTGATCTATAAACTGTAATAATTGTTTAACATCACATTAAAAACGCCCTTCCTAATACGATTTGAGCACTATAAAAGTGGTGGCGGGTGTCTATTTAAATAAACATTCCGAAGAGTTATTTACGGGCGTCAATTCCATGGTCGAGTGGAAGGACTGCCGACTGTCAACACGACGGTTCTAGGTTCAATCCTTGGCCCTTGTGCCATATTTTACTTTGGTGGGAAAACATACGTATAGAAAATTTTTAATATGGATATCAATACACAAAAAGTAATAATTTATAGGCGTGTATATATATATATATATATATATATATATATATATATATATATATATATTTGTTTGTTTACGGACATGCGATTTGAACACTATAAAAGTAGTGGCGGGTGTCTATTTAAATAGACATTCCGAAGAGTTATTTACGGGCGTCAATTCCATGGTCGAGTGGGAGGACTGCCAACTGTCAACACGACATATATATTTGTAGACATCGACATACAGTCCTGTTTCTTTGTATCACAACTCATCAGTGCCGCTAGACTAGCATCTCTCCCAAGCCAAGGATTGAACCTAGAACCGTCGTGTTGACATTCGGCAGTCCTCCCACTCGACCATGGAATTGACGCCCGTAAATAACTCTTCGGAATGTCTATTTAAATAGACACCCGCCACCACTTTTATAGTGCTCAAATCGTATGTTCGTAAACAAACAAACATATATATATATATATATATATATATATATATATATATATATATCAGTGAGAAGAAATACTCGGCTTCATATCTATAAAATATTAGGAACTGTTCATCACAGATGGTATATATTTCCATAAATAAAGCTATGTTTATTACATCGTTTCCAATATATTTCTTAAAATTCTTACTTTACAAGGAACAGACGCTCATGTTAATGCATTTTTCAAGTGTTAATCTATTAGCAGTTAAAGCTTGCATACAAATGCATTTAATTTACGTTAAGCAGGCAAGAAAAAGTTTGACTTTCAATGCGGAGGTGGAGGGAGACTAAAGCTTTAGATGGAACAACACTAAAAGTCAGTGAGCTAAAGTACCTGGACAGCAACATAGGTGTTACACGAATGACCCGGTCCGAGCCGGGTTGACATGCTAGTATATATATGTGTATAGGTGTATATACATATATGTATGTTCATGAATTAAAATGTGGCACGCGTCTGCGGATGAAATGTCAAGCTAAACGGGAATTGTTTCAATATTTCTCACAAATATAAACAGACCTTGTTATTGTTATGAAAAATGTAGCAGAAAGGAATCCGGTTACGTGGATGTTTTGAAAAGATTGATAGGAAAAAGTGACAGAAGGAAAAACACAGCAGTTGGAGATTTGATTGTCAACCAAGTAGACGCCACGATAATTCTCTCTGTCGCTCTCCCACTCTCTCTCTATCTACCATAAGCAAGCACAACAGGACAAATAAAAAAACGGACTGTTGCTTACACCAATGGTTGTTGCGTTTTGAATTATTAGAAAAAGGGTTTATAATATAACATAGGTACCACTGAGAGAGAGAGAGAGATATACATTCCCATCTCAAAAGCTTGGGCTGCATTGAATAAGCTGCGGTCAATATGGACTATAAGGCTAACTGACTCAAAAGGCAGTTGTTCAGAGCAGTCCGTCCTTGTTTACGGTGATACAAGGTAGACTCATCAAAAGATAAGACAGAAAGTTAGATGGCACGTACACCCGTATGCTACGAACAGTGTAAAATATTTGGGCAAAATCATCCCTCGAAGCAGCAACTTTATGGCAACCTACCTGTCATATCTACTACCATAAGGAAGCGATGTCTACGATTTGCCGGTCTTAGTCACATTTTTTATATGTAAAATGTCAAAATAAATTCAAGAAAGAGTTTCGCTGTTTTTAAAAAGATTTTATTTACAGCATTAGTTAGTTTGTCAAAGTAGAGAGAAAAAACAACATTTCTTTATAAATAATATATTTTTCAAAAGTCATCGTAAAGGTACAAATATACCAGTCTCCTAAATCATTCGCTCTACTGTCCTCATAACGAGGGATGTTCTAACAATTTGTCGGTCGATGTAACCTTCGACCTTTTTACTTTTCATTTTTCAAAGCCTCCAGTTCCGCACGGAATTTCGAACGTAACGCTTTATTCAATTCACATGCGGATCGGCTTACCTCTACGTAAACCTTGAAGAGTTACATGTCTGAATGGAGTCTTAGAAATGAAACCAGAATTTTGGGAAATATTTTTGGAATATCGATGTCCGACTTATGGATTTTTTGGGCAGCCAGACATTGCAAAGACAGAAATTTTAAGGGATTTATAACAATTCTCTTAATTTCCAGAATATTTAATGGGGTTGTATCAAATACATTAACGGCGTCAATATGACCTCCCGCATCTGCTAACAAGTTTATCAATTTCAAAATGTGATCATTGTCGGCATTTAGGTAAGAGGCCGTGTGCATCGCGGTTTGCTTTTGGTGGTTGGTGCAATTGGCATCAGCCGAGCAACTGAGAATGAAAGGAATAACAGGAAATGCAGCTGGTTCCTGAATTGACATATGCAATAAGGTAGTAGGGTACGGGTTAGATTGCAACCTTACGATCTCGCCAATCCCGTCTTTTATCCAAACCGTATCCCTTTGGCAGAGCTTAAATTTTTCCATGGCAATTATATGATTAAGTAAACGTGTCAGGAGTTCAAAGAAAACTTCAAGGTGAAAATTATTGTTCACTATCAGCATCAAATTCCAGGTAAGTCCGTTTACTGCATCCATCAATTGTCTTAAGTTAATTAAGATATCACTAAGGTTTGAAAAATCAGTCGAATAATGATCGCGCAGCAAACATTGAAAGGCTGTGATAGATCTCTCAACAGGATCTTCGTTCCCACTGTTAGGCACATAAGGGAATTTCGACATTTCAGCCAATACCTTTAACGCTCGCAATAAATCCCTATGAAATACTGGCTTCCTTGAAACAACCACAAAGGTATTCTGAAGATAGCCCTTGTTGGGAGAGAGTCGAACAAGCACTATCAATGCCTGGATATTAAGCTCGGCCTCGGAATTCGCCAGCATGTCGAGCTCTACTTCACGACTAAACTCAACCCCAAGGTCAGGGTTCGGTTTATTAGAAAATTTATCAGAGACCCCCAAAAAATATTCCTTACGAATTCGCAAGGACTTCTTCCAACATTGTAGACCTTGGTTCAAGTTGGACTTAAATACTATAAATTTAGCCCCACAGAATTCAAGAGCTCGCACACGATCCTTTAAAGTGAATATCCTATAATTCACTAGGAAATGCTCAACATTGCTCCGTGCGTTCATAATGGCCGTGCACAAGGCGTTATCGCCAGAGGTGTTGGTTTCTTTTGCGTGTATGCCGTACGATATTAAGCGAGACATTTCATCAATGTCTCCACGGGCTGAAGCGCTTAGAATACCCTGAGGATCGTCATTTAGATCGATATTCCTAAGCACAGGAAGTACCGGCTGCAATTTAGAGGTTCCGTAGATGCAACAGCGCAATATTGATTCAATAGAAAAATATTCGGTATTAAGAGCGGTAATAGAACAATTCCGGGCGTCGCCTTTATCAACAGTGATAGCTCCTCGGCTAATCAATATACGGAGCATCGGAAGATCCAGTTTTTGGACAGAGATACTCAACGGTGAAAACAACCTGTAACAAGAACGGTAACGCTCGGAGATATCAGCTTCACATTCGTCCAGGAGATATTTCACAATGTCTCGGAAGCCGAGTTTACAAGCATATCCGAGAAGGACGTTTTTAGAGACAAATCGGCAGACAATCGTGTGTCGATGACGTATTGTTAATGGATTCAGTCGTGATCGTATACCTTCGAGATCATTCGCAGTGATCAAATCGTAAATTGTGCGTGCGGTTGGTAAATTAACCTGACACATTTCATCTGCTATACCATCGGCCATCTGAAAGAAAAGTAATTGCATTAATATTTTATACTATTCTAAAAACTTCATACTTTAAAAATTCTCACTAGCGGAACCTGTGGAAATTCCACAGGGTGACTTCGCTTAAGTTCGCTTAAATATGATGTTTTAATTCTTGCAGATTTCGTATATATTATTATAGAGCTAATTTTCTATCAATTTTTATCTATATATTTGTAAAAGTGAAAATGTCTGTATATGTGTGTGTCTGTGTGTTCTCATTTTCCTATTAAATTACTTTCAATTTTCCCTCTAGAGACTTGAGTTTTGACATAAGGAGTATTGAGATTTGGGAAAATCTTTTTAGTCGGTTTTCGACCGGAAGTTTGGCGGTCAAGTGGGTCAAAGTTCAGGTATTTGACGTCTACCAATTTTCGGTCTAAACACTTGAAATTTTAACTGTCGGTTAATTGGACATGGATGAAACTTTAATTAAATACCAAAATAAATGTTAAGGGGTCAAAATTGGGGTCGAATTAAAGAATTACCTCTGCGGTTTACCAAATTACTCGGACAATTTCTAGTCTAAACATTTGAAATTTTACATAAAGGGCATTCAGAGATAGGGCAAGATTTTAATCGGTTTGGGACAAAGATTTGAGCTGTCAAAAGATTTTACCTTTGCGGTGTCTAACAAGCTACTCAGCCAATTTTGGGTCTACACATTTGAAATGTATACGTAACGGCTATTCAGACATACGGCAAGCATTTTAATTAATTTGGGGCAAAAATTTGGCTGCGAAAAAGTCAAAGTTTAAAGAGTTGACCATTACTCATAACCAGATTCTACCGAATTCCTTCGCCAATTAAGTTTTCGAGTCAGAATTGGGGTCCAAGTTTAAGAAATTGACTTCTGCGGTTTCTACGAAATTACTCGGACAAATTCTTGTCTAAACATTTGAAATCTTATATAAGTGTATTCACACGTAAGGTAAGTTATGAACAGTACATAGGGCCCGAGAAAAGCCGGGCTGAAGTGCTAATATATTATAAAGTTGCGATTTCAAAAATATGACTTGGATGCATTAGCTTGAATCGAAACCGAAATAAAAACTTCTGAAAAAAAAATAACATACATATACACACACACACATATATGCACACATACACACACCACATATATACATACACGCACAACTTGTGGCTCACTCCGCCATAATAGATAGAGTCATGGACCTATCGTTCTCATCTCGAGTGTCATTTTCACCATGTTCTGGTCGATGTAGCCTCCGACGTTCTTAACGTGTATTAAAATTAGTGATAAATATTGGTAATTACCACTAGAAAAAATAGGTATAAGGTTTCCAAAATCGGCACTAGAATTCTCCGCAAGAAACCATGATTACTAACTCTATCCAGTCCTGGCTGATGGAACACGTTACCCCAGTGAATTAAACATTTCCACCAAATGCCAAGGTTCGACAAGATATACCAGAAGAACATCGAGAGTTACGTTCTGGGTTTGTCCTTTACTCCTGATCTTAAATGGAACACGTACATCAAGTCTGTTGCCAAGGTCGCTGGAAAGATGGTGGAATCCTACCACTCAAGAAGATATCTCACTACTGATGCAATTCTTTATATATATAAAAGCCAAGTATGTCCAAGGATAGAATACTGCTGCCATATCTGAAGAATGTAGAACTACACGCCTGTGGAACTCTCTGCCGCTTGCCTGTTTCCCACCTAACTACAAGTTGGACGTCTTCAAGTCCAACGTTAATAAATTCCTAATGAACCGCCCTCTTAAGTAAACACTTCATTTAATCTCCACACTAAGGTACTGTACTTGCAATAACTCTCATCCCTGAGTGTAAAAAAAAAATGAAAATGACGACTAATAATGGGAATAGTTGTTCGATGAATTCAAATACCAATTTTCATAAGATTTTTTCTTGATGTGTCGTAGCATCTGATGGAACCCGTTACTTCATCCAAACGCTACATCCTTTTTTTTACATGAGGGTCACCAGTTATCAAGGCCCGAAGGCCACTCAGGGATAAGGGTTATTGCGTGTACATTAATCAATGAGATAGTATCGTAGTAGTCATTAGTATTGGGGGTTTTGATAGAGTGTCTTAAGGGGGCGGTTTGTCAGGAATTTTTTTATGTTGGACTTTAAGACGTCCAAGTTGTAGTCAGGTGGGAAACAGGCAAGCGGCAGAGAGTTCCACTGGCGTGCAGTTCTAAGAAAGAAGCTTTGCTCATGGAATCTACGTTTGGATTTAGGCGCAGATAAAGAGCGGGGAAAATTATTGACAGTTGTTTCAGCCAGACGGGTGTTTCTCGTACAAGAGTGGCGAGGGGGGACGAGGGATCTGAGCTCAGACGAGAACCTGCCATGGAAATAACGATAACAAGGATAGGCTCGAAACGTCTCTTCTGTGGGAGAGAGGTTGCAGGGAAGAAAAAAACGTACCCCCCATTAAACCACAAGGTCTATTTTGTACTCTGTCAAGGCAGGATAGGATGTTTTTAGCCGCTCCTGCCCAGATGTGGCAGCAGTACTCCATCCTTGGACGTACTTGGCTTTTATACAGATGATGGAACCCGTTACTTCATTCACACGCTACATTCTTTCTATAATCCGTTTTACAGCATTTAACTATAAAAAGTATGTTTTAAGATATAGGTTATAATTTTGTAAATTGTCTAAAATAACCGCTAGGTAAGTTTTACGTCCACCCTTGATGAAGTCTTTTCTTTTATTAAGCTTCAAAGGGAGGCATTATCGAAAAAGGTGATTCATTTTGGCATCAAGCGATTATTACGAGTAGAGTAGCGAAAGGGCCATTTATATTATATTTAAAGTTTATAATGTTAGTACAGACGGGAAAGAAAGAAACAATTAGAGGATTTCAAGGTCTAGCAATCTGAAGGAAAACTTGTTAATGTAATAAAAAGCTTTAAAATGTACAGGTCTCAGTGAAGAGGTGGAATTTCGCTGCTGGCGTTGAAGTGGAGTGCATTTAGCATTAGATAAAAGTGCTAGGAGTCCAGAGCACATGCTATGAAAACAATCAGGATTGTATTCCCCGCTATGTCTCGAATTTTCCTAATTTCAATCACAGCAATGCATACAGTTCAATGATTAATTCGATATAATTGTCCTGACTGAATATTCTAACATTTATCAATTTCTTTTGTATTTATACAAAAAACTTCAGGTCATCTATATACATGTTGTGTGTACATTGCTCTTTTTTTTTACACAGTGATCACCACTTATCAAGGCCCGGAAGCCACTCAGGGATAAGCGTTATTGCAAGTACATTACGTTAGTGTGGAGATTTGATGAAGTGTTTACTTAAGGGGGCGGTTCATTAGGAATTTGTTAACATTAGACTTGAAGACATCCAAGTTGTAGTCCGGAGGGAAGCAGGCAGACGGAACAGAGTTCCACAGGCGTGCAGTTCTAAGAAAGAAGCTTTGTTCATGGAATCCGCGTTTTGATTTAGGCACAGATATAGAGTGGGGGAAATTTTTCACAGTTGATTCAGCTAGACGGGTGTTTTTCGTGAAAGATTGGCGAGGGGGGACCAGGGATTGGAGTTCAGACAAGCACCTGCCATGAAAATAACGATAAAACAAGGATAGGCCTGCAACGTCTCTTCTGTGGGAGAGGGGTGCAGGGTAGAGAAAAGGGCATCCCCCACTAAACCACGAAGTCTATTGCATATATAAATCCGAATTTGGCATTAGTTCTAGCGTTCATATTCCCGTTTCTTTTTTTAGCTAATTTATAAAACTATGAATGCCTGTGTTTCCATATTTTCAAACTATCTCTTGCGAAACTAAAAGTCACAGAGCAGCACGAGGGGCATACAATGATTGAATTTTTTTGATAGACCATTTTTTTATGGATGTTTTTTTTTAGCTGGTTAATATAGTTTTTAAAGATTCAAAAACTAGTCAAATTTTTTTAATCGTTATACATTTTATACATTCATCTCTGTTTATTTTTAATCAGTTCATATTACATTGAAAGTATTGTTAGAAACCGCTGCGAAGAAGATAGGATGCATTTATTTGCTACCCCGCTGAGCAAATTCGGCACAAGGCCGTGTTTTAATGTGGAGAGAGAGAGGGAGGGGGAAGGGAAAAGGGGACCAGCTCCAGAGAGGTGGAAAATTGGAGCTTGAAAGTGAGAGCTTGCTGGTATATAGGGTTGACCCTACATGTACCAAAAGATTGCCACAAGTACAACGGTCTTTGATTGCAGCATCTGCCGGAACAGATACTCCACTTTGATCTTGACCGAAGGCCACAAAGATCCTTCTCTGCGAAGTAGTAGGCGGTATTTATTTTCTTCCTCACTGGGCAAATTAGGCACAAGGCCGTTTTTTAATGTGGAGAGAAGGCGGAGGGAAAAGGGGACCAGCTCCCGATAGGTGAGAAATGAGAGCTCGATAGTGACAATTGGTATCAAGGGTTTACCCTATATTGATATAGGTTTGATATGTGGGGTTACCCCCACATATTGTCTTTGCATGCAGTATGTGCCAGAACAGTGTATTTATTTGCTACCCCCAAGAAAATTAGGCCCCAGGCCGATTTTTAATGTGAGGAGTGAAGGGGAAATGGGGACCAACTCCCCGGGGAGTAAGGGAGCTGGATAGTGATAATTGGTATAAAGGGTTGCCCCTACATTGACCAAGGCCATATATGTGGAGTTGCACCCACATATGGTCATCGCTTGCAGTATCTGGCGGAACACGCGAGGGGGAGGTCGGTTGTATTTATTTGCCTCCCCACTGAGCAAATTAGGCACACGTCCGTTTTTTTTAATGTGGAGGGGGAGGGGAAGGGAAAAGGAGTCCAGCTCTGGAAAGGTGGGAAATGGGAGCCGGATAGTGATTTGCCAGCTGGTCTATGTAGGGTTGCCCCTACATAGACCATAATATTGCAGCAGGGACAATGGTCTTTGATTGCAGCATCTGCCGGACAGCTACTACACTTAGATCTTGCCCCGAAGGTCACTAAAGGTCTTCCCGCGAGGGGAAGGTCTGCTCTCTCTACCGTGCTAGAAAACTACTAACATCCGAAAGTAGCCTGTACCTCTATAAGACCACCATTCGCCCATGTATGGAGTATTGTCATATTTGGGCTGGTGCATCTGCTACTAGTCTCTCGCTCCTTGGCAAGTTCAAAAGAGAGTCGCCAATCTGATAGGTCCTGAACTGTCATCTAAGCTTCAGCCTCTATCCTATCGTCGAAATGTTGCTTTCCTCTGCCTGTTCTACAAGTATTTTAATCGTGAATGCTCTGACGAACTGCAGACACTTGTGCCCCCTTCGACGGAAACACCATCGACAAACCAGACAGGCAGTTAAATCCCACCATCACACGGTAGAGATCCCTAGATGGAAAAGAGCTTTCTACTCCAGTAGTTTCTTCCCCAGAACCGCTAGACTTTGGAATTCCTTTCCAGGTCCCTGCTTCTCCAACTGTACTGACATGCAGAAGTTCAAGTGTAACGTGAATCGACATTTTGCTGCCCAACTCCCTACATAGTACCCCAGTAGCTGTTGCCCCTGATAGTAGCCCCCTACACCAAAATCCCGATGTGCCTTGTTTGGGATGAAAATATAAGTAAAATATAATTAATATATATATATATATATATATATATATATACACACACATATATATATATATATTACTTAAAAAACACCCCTGCAAACTAACATGTTTTCATTATTTAATTGCAATATTTAATTAATCGATCCAGATATGTTAGGCATAATACTAATAAAGTTCTTTCGTAGATATTGTTTGCTCGAATATAAAATATTGAATGGATGGCTTGTATTTAAAAATTTTCATATTTTACACATTAAGCATTATGCGTCCGAATATAATGGCGAAGGGTGAATTTTGTGTATTAAAAAATGTTTTAATTTTAACAATTCTACATCTGTTTAAAACACTTACACTATTAAACACATATTGGCTTCCCGAGATTAAATACATGTAACATTGATGAATTGTTTTTCTACTTCGTTTTGCAAAAATTATGTGCTTCAAAACCAAAACCAACCGACCCTTTCCCCTTTTTTTTCTTCACATTTTTCCCATCGGTTTTCGAATTTAAAATGTACCAAACTGGTTTCCCAACTAAAATGTTCGAAACATTATTACTGTAACTATTTCCCTATTCCATTGCAAAACTCATTCATGTTATGCACGACAAGGAACAAAAACGATAAAATCCACTATAAACCAACCAAACCCAACAATACAATCTAGTGGTTGAAGATAGAAAAATATTGAAGAATAAAAACGTTCTATAAAATAACTAGATTAACAAATACTATTTCCAGAATAACTGGATTCAGCATTAAAAAAAGGAAAAGGGCTGATATGCCGTAAACCAAAACCAAACCAAACCAAAACAATTTCCTTGAAATTGAAGTAAAGAAATAAAGGAACTCCTATCTGGGAATAAACCTTGATTTTTATAGGAGATACATCGAAATATCCGTTCTGTCTCGAAAGACAAAAGAATATCCTTCTAATGGCAGCTGCAGATGTACTTCTGAGGAAAGGGTTGCGCAATCTCAACCATACCTCTCCTGAATCGGCACTGTTTGAGTGACATGGGTAAGTCCAGGACGACTGGAAACAACGCGGAGATAAGCGGAGCTCATATACAGTACCTCGAAGTTTTAAATGCTCACCCTTTTAATACTGACTAGGTTTAACGTTGCTTAACTGCTGTGATCCAGTGGGAACCGGTGTGTCAACGTGATTAGGTTATACTAAATATACATAACATTTTAATAAGTTCTCATTTACATCTCAAACAGAAAATTTGAAGACATAATTTTGCTGGCTTTATCTGACTATTTAAGTATGTTATAGCAGATGTTTGTGATCTTTTAGGCTTATTGGATTCAAGGGCAAGAATACATTTAATTTGGTAAAGTATTCAACTTCGTCTTTTACTTGAATATACATCACTCGGAGAATGTGTACCATTCCTCGTAAAAGCCAATGCGAGTTATCCATGCAGAAGATATCTTGTTTGGGCCGCGACTACCAGTTTCTACTTTACATCTAAATATTCATTTAGTAAAGAGTATGGGTATTCATGCACTCATTGCTACGTGCTGAAATAATAACGTTATTTTAAAAAAGCCATTCTTAACATGGGGAGGGGAGGGTGTTTTGTACCTATTCTGTACGTTAACCTGACAATTGAATAAAAAAAAAATTCAATAAAACTTGGAAATACGATTTAAAAACAGCGCAGATCAGTAAGTGCATTAGTACCGGAATATGAGATTTTTTTCCTCTTCCCATTGACCGTTTCAATGTTAAATTATATCTTGCGATCTCTTCGTCTTACTGGATTGGGAGAAAATTCATCTATTCTGGTGGGGTATCCAGTTTAGTGATTTTACTTACAGTAACTTGCCATGGAAACGGTGTAGCATTCCCTGAAAAACTACAGTTTGTTATCCATACCGAGATAATACCTGAGCCGCGAATACGATGCAATTTTGAAAATTTAGTCATGGGTACATTGTAAGGAAAATAAATCTTTATCCTTCTTCTGCCAACCCCCTGTACAGAAAGATGTTATATACCCGGGGCAAGGAGTATCAGAAGCATTAAAGCTCCCGCTTTATCTTCATATTAAGATGTAATTTAAATATTTTAATAGATAAAGCTTTGGAGAATACGGAAATATCAAATCGACGGCATTCGATATTAATCAAATTTAGTATTAAACGTACAGTTAAGATATTATTACGGTAAGAACAACCTTAATTTCGTATTATAAATTTCGTGTAACTATTTTACAAGTTTTGAAAGTAAGTTATAAGTAAAAAAAACAAATTAAAATATACGATATACTTTAATATTTCTGACAGAGAATAGAGCTATTTTTCTAAATAGCTTTTATCTTGTTTAGAAAAAAAACAGATGTCTCTCGTAAGAAAAATAAATATACACGATATTGTAATAAATGCAGATTTCAGGTTTGTTTTTGTAGAGCCAATATAATATACACAATATAATAATCAATATAAATGTAGTGGGTATTTGGAAAGTAAACAAAAATATCACCCTGAATGTTATTAGCTACAATCAAAACCAATGGATAGCTATCAATCAGAGCTACTCACCTTTATGTTGTTTGTCATGTATGAGGATTTTGTTTACATCGAGCTCACCACTTATCAAGGCCCGGAAGCCGCTGGGGGATAAGTGGTATTGCCTGTACAGTAATCAATGGGATAGTATCGTAGAAATCGTTAATATTGGAGATTTCATAAAGTGTCTTACTTAAGAGAGCGATTAATCAGGAATTTGTTTATGTTGGACTTGAAGACATGCAAGCCGTAGTCAGGTAGAAAACAGGCAAACGGAAGAGAGTTCCACTGGCGTGCACTTCTAAGAAAGAAACGGTGTCCATGGCATCTACGTTTTGATTTAGGCACAGATAAAAAAATTGACAGGTTTTTTTGTTTCTTTGCTCAACATACACCTCGAAACCCCC